>NW_004955466.1:2636467-2659981 GCF_000276665.1 Chinchilla lanigera | reverse complement strand
CCCGGGAGGACCTGCGGCGTGCGGCCGGCGCGATCCAGTTGCTCCCGGGAGGGGCTCGGCCGGGCCGGACGTCCAGGTTTCTAGCCCGCCGGTGCGCGCTCGTTTTCGCCTCTGCCCTCCCGCCTCCCCGGGTGTTTCTCCGGGCGGTTCTGGGAGTTTCTCCAGCGGTCCTGCAGGGCCAGGCTCGACTCCCGGGAGCGGGTCCGCCAACCCGAGAGGAAAGCAGGCAGGGCGCCGGGTGACAGCCAGGGGCTTTGTGTCCCGGGACCGGTCCCCGGGGACCGGGCGCCTGCGCGGGGACCCTCATGTGGAAGCGATCCTCTGCCGGTTGGATCGCTCCCTGCCAGAGTATCTCCTCCTCGAGCTTTTGCGAGGACTGCACCTCGTAAAACTTGCCCACGTTGTCTCGGTCCCGCGAGGACCCTGAGAAGATCGGTCGTCAAGCAGCCCTTTGAATAGAAAAGGCGTCCGTTCCATCTTCAGACGCAGTGTGTAGTAGGTCTTTGTAGACCCTCACCTGCAGCGTACCTGCCTACCACCACCATTTTATAAAGGAGGAAGCCGGGACTAGAAAAGTGACTTAGCCAAGGTCACATAGCTAGAGTGGAAGAGTGAAGCCTTACAGATTCCACATGTGGGGATTAGATCGTGGCTCTCCCCCAGGGTGCAGAGGGGACCTGTGCAGAGCTGGGCTGTGATGGGGTGCACCCCGGGCCCCCAAACTCATTGCAGCTAACACCTGAGCTGAAAGCACGGGGTGCCTTTTCTGCCCTCTTCAGAAGTCACCGTCCGCAGGACAGAAGTGTGTCCTTCCTGTTCTGTTCCCCTGCCGCGGTGCCTTCCCCTCTGCTTCACCGCCACCACACCCCCTCTGCCTGGGATCGAAGCCAAGGCCTCCTGCGTGCTAGGCTGTTCCTCCAGTCCCTGCAAGGCTGTGTATCTTGCGCTGGACTCTGCTCTGTGCTCCTTAGAGAATTGCCTTGTACGTGCCGATGTTAAGGTGACAGATTCCCTCGCCCCTGTTTTGGGTGACTTCTCTGTAGGCTGGTGCTGAGCCCTCACCCTGCGTTCCCTGGGCAGCCCAGCTGAGCCCTTTTGCCCTTCTGTCAGAAGCTTATTCAAAACTGACCTCGGCGATGGGGTAACAGGCACTTAGCGCTGGCCGAAGTATATACAGGGACTAGGATAGCCTCCAGGGAAGATACTTTGTACTGTCGGGCAACTTAAAAGGCGTATCACTTAACCCTACCATTCCATTTCCTGGACTGTCCTTCAGGTAAACCTAATATATATGAAATGATGCATATTCATTGAATATTCATTGCAGCATTATTTTAGCAGAAAGTCGGCAACAACCCAAATGTCTTATCAATAAGGGATCCTTAAATAAGATCACGTGATAGTCATACTGCAGAATACATTAAAGCTGTTGAAAGCATAGAGGGAAAGTGCGGCAGAGATGTGTATTAATACAGGAAGGTCTTTTACTTATATTGCTCAGTGCAGTGTGCATAGCGTGCCCCACGTGCCTGTGGGCGTGTGTATGCAAGACGTATATGAATGCTTGCACACATCGTGGATATCTCTGAAAAAAAATGAAAGCCAAAAATGGTGGTGCGTGCCTGTGGTCCCAGCTACTTGGGAGGCTGAGGCAGGAGGATGGCAGTTCAAGGCCAGCCTGAGTAACTTAGTGAGACCCTGCTAAAATAAAGCCTTGGACGTAGTTTGGCAGTCATTGGTTCAGTCCCCAGTACTACAAAAACCAAGCCAGGCAGAGCCCCCATTGCCTTCTGCTGCCTGCCCCATCCCTGGAAGCAACAGGCTGTCCTGGTCCTGCAGTGACCTCATGTCTTTCTAAAAGGCTTTGCGTTGATTGATGTCCTTTGATGTGAGGCGTCAGGATATGGAGACTAAGCTACCAGAGGATCGTTATTCCTCCTCTTGCGCGTGATTGAGCCGAACATGTGCACATCGGTAATCCTAGCACTCTGGGATGCTGAGGCAGGAAGATCACGAGTTTGAGTCCCATCCAGGCAAATTAGGAAGATCTTGTCTCAAAATATAAATAAATGAATAAAAAGGATAGCAGATAGGCCTGGGTTCTCTAGTACTGCCAAAAAAAAAGGTTGGATTAAATTTAATCTTAACATTTTGTCAATTTGGGGGCAAATCCCCAAAGTCCCAGGTGATGTTTGTGTTTTTCTCTGATACGGGCACCCGAGTCTGAGGTCAGCAAAGACTCCTTGAAGCTCCTTTTCATTACCAGCCCTATCCTCAGGCCCTGCCTCCGAGGCAGAGCCTACTGACTCCTGTGGCGTTTTCGGTTCATCCAGAGTGCTGGAGGGTGCAGGGCGTGGTGGCACATGCCTGTAATCCCAGCACTTGGAGGCTGAGGCAGGAGGATTGCCACGAGTTTGAGGTCAGCCTGGGCTACACAAACAAGAGTGCTGGAGGGCTGGAGGGGCTCCAAAGCATCAGGGTGGTGGGAGTCCTTTGACTCACCTGTCCAGTGGTTTAGCACCGTGGGTGCAGGAGGATCAGGGGAACTGGGTTTCTCAAGAGTGATCATGAGTTGATGATAGTTGTGGCTGGATGGGGCACACAGCGATAACTATACTGTTCTACTTCTTATATGCTTGCGGCTGTCCAACATAAAAATTATAAAAAAGCAGTTGAGCTGGGTTTTGTTCCCAGTTTACTTCCTGATTGACCCCCGCCCCTTTTTATTGTTCTGGTAGTGGTGCTGGATAGGCAAGTGTCTCCGCTGAGCTGCCCCCAGCCCCTGCATCTGTTTCTGCCGTTAGTGACGTATTTGCGTGAGGCAGGCCTGGTAGCGCGAGATGCCTGCTACCACGACTGCAGCATCATGGGAAGAGGGCAGTTCTAGGTGTTGGGAAACCAGAATTCCTGGCTCCACTCCGCTACCCCTTACTTCTGTGTCTCGAAGCCGGTCTCAGATGTGATGAGTTCTTGCACTTGCCCTCTGTCTGGGGGAGTAAGGAGGGATGAACACACAAGTCACATGCCTTGAAACGTCAAGAGTCGTTCTGTAAATGTCAGGTGTTCGTTTCAGCGCGACCTCGCATTTCTTTCCGGGCGGTACAAGTCCAAGGTGACTTAGCAGGTGAGGCTCAACTCACGGGCATCTTCCTTAAACATCCCTCATTTTATAGCTGTTGCTTGCACCACCTGCTTCTGCCAGAAGAGCCTCCAGGCCTTGCGCTTGGCACTGGGTACCTCGCACCAGATCCGTTTCCAAACCTCTTAACCCTCCTCGCATGCCGAGGCAGGTCTAGCACGAGTCCCGGCCTCCTCCGGAGCTTGCCAGCACGCCCCGGGCGGCGAGAGGATAAGCAGACACTGGATTGGCCCAGGACTGATGTCATGAAGGTACTTGGAGAAAGCAGTCCCTCAACTCAAGGTGTGTCAGGGCTGTGCAGAGGTTAATGCCATTAAATACAGTGTGTGGGATTTTATTTCCAGAGGCCCAGAGACTGTGATAATTTGGGTTTCCCCTCTTCCTATGGAATCTGAGCAGCAGTTCTGACGGTCAGTAAGAGTGAATTAAAATTAATCAAACTCTTAACTGCACAAACGTTTGGTTCGTTCCCCTGCCCTTTTGGTTTTACTTGGGTGCTTTTATTGGTAATTCTTAGCCCTGGGCTGAATTGCAAAACTCCCAGGACCTAGTCTCAGATGTGCCATATTTTCTGTTTATAGGAGGAAAAGCAAAATCCCCCTAAAGGACAAAGGAAATCAAACAGAAAGCCTCTCAACCTCTCTGGAGGCCCTACAGGGTTCTGTTTTGTCTTTTCAGCTGTGATCTTAGCTCAGAGAAGGTCATGTTTTGTTTTGTCTTTTGTCATCCTGCCCGTTCCAGTTGGTCCCAGTCTTTCTGAGGCGGGGATGGCTGGGAGGCTACAGTGTGGGGATTGTTTGGGATGACAGTTCTGGGCGAGCCCAGCTGAGGTCATGTGTCCAGTGTCCTGAGGAGCCCAGAAGCAAGAAAATCAGATACCAGATATCAGTGTTAACTGCTGGGCTTTTCCCAGTAGGTCTGCTGACCTTGTTTTTTTGTTTTTTTTTTTGTTTGTTTGTTTGTTTTATCTTTTTGAGGCAGGGTCTCGCTATGCAGTTCAGGCTGGCCTTGAGCTCACTTTGTAGCCCAGGCTGGTCTCAAGCTCGCAAGGATCCTCCTGCCTCAGCCTCCTGAGTGCCCAGATTACAAGCGTGGGCCACTATGCCCTGCTCACCTTGTATTTTAAAGGAAAAGTCAAGATTGTGATCGAGTGCAGATGCCTGGGAAAATCTGGAAAACAATTTCACCTTAGTGCTAAGACTTCTGAAAGATTTTATAAACAATTCCTCTCACTCTTAACAATGTACCTCACTCTTTTTGAAATCAGATGTCAGGCGAACGCTCTACCACCAAGCCCTGCGCTCCACTCCTAGCCTTCCCTGGTGGGTTAAGAGCTCCATGGCTAAACAGCTTTAGAACGAGATCCCAGCCCCACTGTGGAGCTGTCTGTGTTAGTTGCTCAGCCTCTGTGTGTCTCAGTGTCCCCGTGTGAGAGTGTGAGTGTGGACACGCGTGCACACCTGTGGTCTCCAGATTGTCTTTCTTTTTTTTTTATCTTTTTGAGACAGGGCCTGGCTATGTAGTTGAGGCTGGCCTTGAGCTCACTTTGTAGCCCAGGCTGGTTTTGAACGCACAAGGATCCTCCTGCCTCAGCCTCCCGAGTGCTGGGATTACAGGCATGCGCCACCACGCCTGGCTGCAGTTGTCTTGAGGTTGTACCCACCTGACATACAGTAAGGACTCAGTGGATGATGGCCGGTGATAGTGCATGAGGAGAAAAGACAGCAGCCAAAGTCAGGTGTGAGGGGAAACCGTACTGGGGACCGAGCGCCAGGGGCTCCCTGTTGCTTGGAGGTAGAATTTCAATGCACAGGAGGCGGCTGAGTTTCCTGAGGCCCCGGGGCGCCTGTGAAAGGAAAAGGATTTAAAAACACGCTGTGCCTCTGTCTCTTCTGGATCTCACTCCTACCTGCTTCTTCCTTTTCTCATCCTTGACCTAGTTTTTTCTAAAATACATCCAGGAAGCATCTAGGGAAATTCCCGAGGCTGGAGATATTAGAGGTGTCTACTTAATTGGCTCTGAATTTGTACCAAGTTTTTTTCCAAAGACTTGTGCCCTACTCCGGGAGCTGCAGCAAAATATCCCAGAATGTTCTGGTTTGCGTCGTGTAACTTGAGGGCCAGGAGGGATCTGTTCTGAGGTAGGGTGAGCTGAGAATTGGCAGAGTCCCACCTGCGTGGATAATTATTTAGGAAGTTCGGAGCACATTTCCTTTTCACTTGCCCCGTCCCACATCCACGTAAATGTAAGTAGAATCAGGATGTTTGGCAGCCTGTCTAGGGCGCCTCCTGTCTCTTAGGAGTTATTCCCATTCCCCATTCCTTTTCTCCAGTACATTTTCCTGCTCTTAGAAAAAAAAGGAACACTGGAACTCAGGATTCTGCCTTGTTAGCTGTGTGAACTTGGGCAAATCTGTTACCCATATCTAAGCCTTTCTAAATACCGTAACCACTACTCCCGTTTATCCACATATTAACTGGCAATTGTGACCACATTATTAGTATTATTATTATACTGGGATTGAACCCAGGATGTGCTGAGCTACGCCCCTAGGCTGTTTCATTATTCTGAGAATGGATCTTGCTAAGTTGCCCAGGCTGGACTTGAACTTGTAGTCTTCTCACCTCAGCCTTCTGAGTAGCAGCGGTAGGGATTACAGGTGTGTGCTGTTATACCTGGCGCACATTCTGATTTTGAGTTTTTGAAAAGCTCAAAGACCGGGGGCCTCTTATTTACTTTTGTACGCCTGGGTCTAGAGCAGTGCCTGGCACCTAACTGGCTGTTTCATGGCTCACGGATGAAAAGTGAGCCTACTTTTGTCTTGTCTTAAAGGGAGGACCATGTTCTCCTTCTGCTTTTGTGACTTCCTGAGGTTGTCACTAAGTTCTGCCACAGGGCACCCAGCAAGCTAAGCTGGGAGCGTGACCGAGCAATGACCACTCCCTTCCCCGGCCCTGTGGCCGTCCTCTGCGGCTCCTCCCCCTTTCCCCACACGCGCTCACACACTTACCCTTCCCTCTCTCTGTCTGGTTCTTAGAGCTCCCAGGAATATCCAGAGGCTGAGGCCACCATGGCAGAACTGCAGGTGGACACCCAGGCCAGCGTAGACTGGCAGAAGCGCTGCCTGACCCTGGAAACACAGCTTTTCCGATTCCGCCTCCAGGCCGGCAAGATCAGGGAGCTGCTGGCTGACAAGGTGAGTCCCCAGGGCGAGGGGCTGCCTGGCACTGCGGGGCCTGGGCAGAGAGGGCCAGAGCCAGACTTTCGGTTACAGGCTTTTCCACACGCGTGAAGCGAAACCTGAGGCAGTTCTGATGGTGTCGAGACCAAGCTCAGCACTTCACTCCCCTGTCATCTGGCGTTCCTTCCCACGCCGCCTCTGTTCACGGCACACCAGAGAGGCGATAGGAATCTCGGTCCTCTGTCATCTCCGGAGTCGCCGGAGGCTCCAGTGGAGGCTCTGTTATCCCCTTCACGTTTCTTTGCAGTGCAGGGCGGCAGGATGTTTAGGAGAGCAGAGAGCAGGTCCACTCTGTCGTAAGCGCCTGAACTACTGACGGCTGCCTGGTTTCCTGGGGACCACGACGCGGGGTTTGGAGCCAGACCTGTCTGACTCTGCCACTTGTTAGCTGTGCAGCCCTGAACCCTCTTTCTCAAAGGCAGGGACACAGATGTCTACCTCTCAGAGTTATTTTGAGAATTACTTCATATATGCTCCTGGCACCGAATCCATCTACAATGGGAATAGCTATCTTTACAGGCCTGGGTGGCTGCTCTAGGAAACCCACCACCTTTCATACTGTCACTGTGGGAAGACACTCTAAGCAGCTGGCTTGGCCGGGCCGTGGCGCACACCTATAATCCCAGCACTTGGGAGGCTGAGGCAGCAGGATCTCCATGAGTTCTAGGCCAGCCTGGGCTACATAGGGAGTTCAAAGCCAGCCTGAACTACTTAGTGAGACCCTGTCTCAAAAAGACCAAAACAGAACTAATAGCTGACTTTTAGAGGCATTCTGGAGCATGACTTATCTAAAGAATGGAGACCTGCACTTAAAAACATCAATGTATGTGCATGAAATCATCCTTTCTCTATAGTTTTGACTCACCTGCTTAGCAAACCCTTCTTTCCTAGCACAAAGGTAAAATCCTGTTTCCAAGTACTGTCACAGTCCCTACTGATTAAGCCAAAATAAATGATCTGTTTTATTGGCCGTCCTGCAGCCTGGAGCCAGGGAGGCAAGTCAGTGGCATCGCCTCTGCATTTCCATGACCAGGCCAGTGGCTCTGGACCAACCTGTACTAGAACTTTTTTTTTTTTTTTTTCTTGGTTTTCCTGAGACAGGCTTTGCTAGACAGTTCAGGCTGGCCTTGAACTCATGGTGATCCTCCTGCCTCAGCCTCCCAAGTGCAGAGTTTATAGGCTTGCGCTGCCATACCCAGCCAGCCTGTACTAGAACTCTTAGACCTTGCCTCTGTTGGCTTTGCTGTCTCTTGATTCAGACTGTGCAAGACAGACGTGGGTGCTGCCAGATACTGTCCTGAAAAGAAGAATCCAGCCCCCTCGGGAAAAGGGCAGCTGACCTTAGACAGGAGTTCTTGAAGTGTGGTCGGAAATGCCCAGAGTGCTTGGTAGCTAAGCCAGTGTGTTCCTGGGCCCCAGCTCAGTCCCCCTGGCCCATGTCCTCAGGGTGCTGCTAATGCTCTACAGATGTACCGAGCTCCCAGAAAATGGTATGTGCTCTGTGAAGCTGGAGGAGCTTGCCTTAGGCTGTGGTATTGGGGGTGGGGTGTGAGGGCAGGAGAGGGTAGGGAGGTGTCTGCACAGAGAGAAGAAACTTCCGTTGCTAGTAATAAAGACCACAGAAATAACTGAAAAAGCACAAAGAAGCAACCCAGGTGCGGCAGTAGGCACCTGTTATCCCAGCGGCTTGGTACTGAGGCCGAAGGGCAGCTTGAGCTCAAGAGTTCGAGACCAGCCCGGACAACATGACAAGACACTGCCTCGAAAAACATGAGAGTCCAAAATGAAACCAAAACACTGTGAAACATCTAGAGAGCTGAGTACTGAGAAAAGCAAGAGCAAAACGAAGAGAGAAAATGCCAAGAGGTGCTCAGCGTGAAGCCGAGTGGGTCGGGCGCGTGGCCGGCTTGCCGTGGTGCCACGCGGGTTTGCGTCTGTCCACCTGTGGAGGCAGAGGTGGGACTGGCTGCTGGGAGGCTGGACCTGAGACCGAGCCCCCCAGGTAACGTCTGTCACGCGCACACCCTGAACGAAAGGGTGGACGTGGGGAACATTGACCCACCCGATGGCGGCAGCCTTTCAAGCTTCCTTAGGGCCTCGGGGTAGAGAAAAGCAAAAGCAAAGAGAAAGACAAGTCAGCCAGAGCTTGACACTAATAGTCGTTTCACATTAAGATTTATACCACTTGTGTGGCTTAGGAGACCTAAAGTCTGGGCCAGTGGCCCTGGGAAACCTTCTAGGAATAGACAGTGAACCTCTCTGCAGAGACCTCAATCCAGACCTCACAGGACCCACACAGAGGGGAGAGCTTTGTGAAGATGGATCTGTCATCCGGAATGGCTGCCTGCTTGGGGGAATAGCTACAGCGAGCGACAGGCCACAGCCTCAGCCACGGCCACAGCTGGACTTCGGGTAGTAGAGCTGCTGACAGCAGACCAGGAAAGAAGTCTGTTCAAAACCGGCAGAGTAGCCGGACATGGTAACTACACAGGAAAATAAAAACTCCCAACCTGAACAATGTCTGGAACGAGTTCATGGTCTCTTAAATCGAAGAATGAATTTTAGGAACAACGGAGGTTAGAGCAGATGTATTTATTGAGGGAAAGAAAGCTTCTGTCCAAGAGACAGAAGGGGGCCCGAGTGGGTTGCCCAAGACTCTGTCTTTCCCAGGGACTTCATAGAGCAAAACCCTGAGGTGAGGCGGGTCCAAGATAGGGGGAAAATGGGAAATTACAAGGTGGGCATGAGGTGGGACAAAACTATGGTCAGCCAGTAAGATTGCAAGTGTAGTTGTTCAGGTAAAATTGAGCAAACTGGGATCAAATGGGGAAGCCAGTCGCGTAGCAAGCGGGCATGAAGGCGGAACAGGGGCTTTTCCTGTAGGGGGTTGGGCTAGTGACTCTTTCTGGCTTTTTGAAGGTGGTTGCTACCTATTTAGAATGTCAATCCCTGATGTTCACACCTAGGGAGGTGTGTGGGTGCATTTGCTTAGTCTTTTGTTTTGAACTCTGGCCCACAGCAAATCATCTCTGTTTATAAGGTATCTTGTCTTGCATGTTGGCTCCTTTGAGGGCCCGGCCCTGTCTGACTGACTATAATATTCCTCTCTACTCAGCTGCCTGTAACAGTGGCACATGCCTGTAATCCCAGCACTTAGGAGGCTGAGGCAGGAGGATTGTTGCAAGTTCGAGACCAGCCTGGGCTACAAAGTGAGCTCAAGGCCAGCCTGAACTGCATAGTGAGACCCTGTCCCAAAAAGACCAAAAAAAAAAAAAAAAAAAAAATCAAAGACAGGAAGCAGTTGAAACCATGAGACAAGACAGTATCCCCAAAGAACAAGTAAACTTGAAAAACAACTAGAAACTCTAGAAGAGAAAGTATCTTCACTGAAATTAGCTTTCTTTCTGTTTTTGAAACAGGGTCTCACTGTGTAGTTCAGGCTGGCCTTGAACAGACTCTGTAGCCCAGGCGGGCTTCGAACTCACAGTGATCCTCCTGCCTCAGCCTCCCGAGTGCTGGGTGTGCGCCACCTCGACTGGCGTGAGATTAACTTTCGAATGGGTAGATTGATTCAGCATCAGATTAGGCACCGTGAAAGGTGGACGTAATGAGCGGAAGGCAGACCTGAGGAAATCATGCAGGTGCAGCTCAGAGGAACACTGATCCAGAGCTGAGGAGCGGACAGTAGCGGGAGGGGACCCTGTGCGCGCCACACGAGACTGAGTGGAGGGGAGGGGAGGAGGCGCGCTTAGAGACAGTGGCTAGAGAGGGTCCAGTCTTGATGAGGGACGTGAAGCCTAAGGTTCAGAAGGCAAAGTGAGTCTGGACAGGATCAATTTTAAAGAATTAGTTCCTCTGTTCCAGGTAGATTATAGTTTGACTGCTGGAAAGAGAACCTAAAATAACACCGGGCTAGAAGACAGATTCCTTTCTCAAGTAACCTTGCGGAAGATAAGCAGTCCAGCTCCAGGGCAGGGTCCTTTGTGTGAAGAGGCTTCACACTGATAGCGCCATTCCAACCCCTTCCCTCCAATCACGTGACCAGAGATCGCACGCATTCCTTCTGCGCTTAGTACACCCTCTGGCCAGAGATTAATTGTGTGGATGTATCAGGTGCAGGGAAGATTGGGAAATGTGGTCTTCATTCTGAGGAACTATGTGCTCAGCTTAAAGTCTGGTGTTCTGTTTATTTGTTTTGTTGTTGGTTTTTTGAGACAGGATCTCACTATGTAGCTCAGACCAGCTGCAAACTCAGGGCAGTCCTCCTGCCTCAGCCTCTTGAATGCTGGGCTTACAGGCATGTGCCACCAGTCTGGCCTGCGGTGGGCATGTTGAACCCTCTTTTCACAGGAGTAGTTGAGACCCAGGATGGGGTGGCCCTCAGCTCAGGCCACGGCTGGACGCGGCAGGCCTGGGCTGACCACGCAGGGCAGAGTTTGTTGTTCCTTCCGTCACAGCACCGCCGTGTGGGACAAGGAGCTGTGGGCTTGGGGCCTGAATACCATCAGGCTGGTGACAAGTACATTTCATCAGCTTGCTGCAGCCAGTTCTAAGGCAGCTTGTGAATCTTTGGTGTGGCTGGTGAAAGTGGATCCCTGCCAGCTGCCTAAACCCGACGCCTCCTTGGCTGATGTCACCCGGACCCTCCACAGGGAGGACAGCTGAGGACAGGGTCCGAGAGAAGCAAACGAGGTGGCCCACCCACAATGCTACTTGTCAGAGGTCCGTGTGGGGATCTGCCCGAGTGATAGGTGTCCAGCTGGGGTTAAAAGGAGAGTGTGAAAACTCAGAAAGTGGATACATCTTGGTGCACTCCAGCAGCAGTAGAGGATTAGCTTTCATAAAAATGAGGGAAATAGGGCTGGGGATATAGCTTAGAGGCACAAGCGCCTGCCTGGCAAGCGCAAGGTCCTGAGTTCGATTCCCGGTACCAAAAAAAAGGAAGCGTGAAGTTGAAAATACACTTTTCAAACAAGGACAGCAGAACACTAACTGTCGAGGGCAGTGGCGGATACGCAGACGCTGACTGTGGTTTTCTACGACAGTTGTAGATACTCAGAATATCTTCAGTGCTCAGGAACTAGCTCTAGAGAAATCTCCTGCAGCGCAGAAGTGAATGCAGCATGCCTGAGTGTCAGCTGTCCTTGGCGGGAGGACAAGAATGGCTGGAGGGCGGCAGCGGGAACAGCTGCGCGTGGGCCTGGTGTGGAGGATGCCTGCTGTGCCCGCCCTTCGCTGCACGGGGCCAGGCTGTGAGGTGGTCAGGAAGGCCCGAGGGAGAGGCCCCCCGTGTGGCCGGAACAGAGACGACTCCTGCCCCCGGTCAGTGTCTGTGGCCACCCTTGCTCTCCGTGAAGCTGGCCAGCTAGAAAGTGAGACTCAAATTTATTCTTCACTCTGCCTTGGTCTCCATCTCAAAGTAGAAAGACAATTTTTTTCCTCAGATGAAATTGGAAAATCTTGGTTGCAGACGGTCACAAGTATGAATTACTACTTCCCGTAGAAGTCTCATGTCTTTTTTTTTTTTTGTCTTTCGAGACAGGGTCTTGCTGTGCAGTTCAGGCTGGCCTTCAACTCACTGTGTAGTCCAGGCTGGCTTCGAACTTGCAGCAATCTTCCTGCCTCAGCCTCCCGAGTGCTGGGATTACAGGTGTGCGTCACCAGGCCTGGCTAATTCCATGTCTTCTCAGCTGCAGAGCAGATGTTCACCTACAGGTCTGTCTAGGGAATTTGAGAGTTCCAGGCCTTTCCATTCAATATTTCCTTGTATTCTCACTATTTTTGGAGACACGGTCTTGGTAGGTAGTCCAGGCTGGGCTTGAATTCACCATGTAGCCCAAGCTAGCCTCAAACTTGCATTGATCCTCCTACTTCAGCCTTCTGAGTGCCGGCCTGACAGGCATGCGCCACCACACCTTGGTCAGCCGCGATCCTTAAGCCCCGGAGAGGCTGGGCAGGAGAGGGAACGCAGGTGTCTGGACCTGGCCCCTCCCACCATCTGCGCAGGGTGAGAAGGAGGGCTGTTGCTTTCTCAGCACCAGCAGCTCTTCATCTGCCCAGACACTCAGGATGAGGGAATCTCTACCCTGACACCCTCGAGCCACCCTCGAGCCGCGTGAAGCGGGCAGGGAAGCCTGGCTGCATGTCGTGTCTGCACGCTGTGCTCTGCAGTCCTGCTGCTCTACAAGTGTTATAGAACCTCTGTAAAATAGAGGTGCTGACACTTGCCAGGGCTCTGGGGAGCGTTCAGCCAGGTAATCTGTGTACAGTGTCACACACGTGCTCAGTACTTGGCTAAAGAGAGCTTGCCCTGTCTGCGTCAACCTGCTGGGAGGTGGCTCCTAATGTCCCCTCCCTCCCTCTCCGAGCAGATGCAGGAACTGGAGCAGAGGCTGCTGGAGGCTGAGGAGCGAGCGGAGAAAGCAGAGACCCAGGTAACGGGAGGGGATCGGTGCGAGGTGTGGGCAGTGCCCTGCCCCTCCCGCGGACATGCGTGGCACACTCACCACGCTGGCGAGCGCCTAACAAGGACGGAAAAACCAGTGTGTCTCAGAACAAAGTCACGTACAGGGAGCTTTCTGTGTGCATGCGGAAGTCCTTGGGGCGGGGCAGCACCGGAGTGGACGTGGGAGTCCAAAGAGGCCGCGCTATGCTGTGGGCAGCCTCAGCGGCTAATTGCGCTTCCTTCGCACGCCCGACGCCCACCTGTTGTGGCCTTGCCAGTGTGTGTGCCCCGGTCCCTCGGGTCGGGGCCAAAGGAGGCTCTTCTGTCTTGCTGTCCGGCACACAGCCCTCTTGGCTGCCAGGACGCGGGTCGGGCTGGGGGTGTGTGCGCTTCGGCCCAGACGTGACACAGCATTTCCTCTCCAAGCACGCTGATGAGGTGGATGCCACGGCTCCAGCTACTTAGATGAATTAGCTGGTCTTCTCAGAATGGCCAAAATTAATCTCTCCCTTGTCAGTTCCTTCTTTTGCCTAAATGCAAGCTTAACAAAGGGTCCCCTCATTAACTGGCCGCAGCTGTCGTGGGTCAGGGCTCTGGCTGGCAGTCTCGTCCCTGGGGGCTGTACACACAGCGCGAGGGCTGTGAACCCTCACGAGGTCATCGGTGCTTTTCAGGTGGGAGTCATGGAAGAGAAAGTGAAACTGTCCAACCTCAGGAACGTGGACTCTGCAGGCAGCCTGCACCGCAAATACCAAGAATTGCTGAAAGCCATGCAGGGCAAAGTGGAGCTCATCAGCCAGCTGGAGGCACAGCTGGAGAAGGAGGTAAGGCACCGATCCCCTCCACACTGCACCGTTGCTCCACAGCCTCCCGAGCCCCTCTGCTGGAGCCCTGGAGCAGTGGGGAACTCACTCCCGCACCAACCTGTTCTTTTGAGAGGAGACTTAATTATCAGAAGATTCAAGCAGGGGTGCAGAGGCAAAAACACCTTGCAGGCAGACTGCTCTGGTTTTAATGTATGTGCCGCCGAAGCAAGCACAGACTTCTGGGGTGACTCCTACTTCCTGCACCTGTTGTTCTCTGACCATGGGCATATTGCGTAGGTCACTTACTATCAAGCCAGGCCTGGTGGCGCACGCCTGTAACCCCAGCACTGGGGAGGCTGAGGCAGGAGGACTGCAGCTAGTTCAAGGCCAGCCTGAACTACAGAGTGAGACCGTGTCTCCACAATAAGTCACTGGTTCTCATTTTCTCCATTTATCAAATAGAAGTTGCAACACTTCATGCGCTGTGGGGAGAGGTCAGCCAGGTAATCTGTGTATAGCACCACACATGTGGTCAGTGCTTGGTGAACAGAGCTTTTCCCTGTCTGCGTCGGCCTGGTGTCCTGCCAGCATGTGCTGCACGGTGTTGGGCTATAGCGGGACCACAGCAGCACAGGGTTGATGGCCAGGCTTGGTTGGCCATTTGGCCCGAGTTTCTCAATGAACTTGAGCAGGCAGAGGCCAAAGTTGCCACTTCCTCTGAAAATCGAGGTCTCCCTCTGAGTGCGTGGGATCCCAGGAGAGGCGACTGCCCAGCCTCATAGCCACAGGCCACACTTGCTGCCCAGAGTACCTTTTGTGAGGACAGGGCCTCCTGTGTTGCCCAGGCTGGCCCCAAACCCCACCATCCTCCTGCCTAAGCGTCCTGCGGAGCAGGGAGTGCAGGTGTGCTGCCTGTGCCTGGCCCTCTGAGAGTGTGAGTGGGACATCCTCCTGTGGGACATCCGTCTGCCGGGTCCTGTGCTCAGCCCCGCCCCTCCACCATCCCCTGAGCTCCGTCACAGCTCTGCCCCCTCCTCCTGCCCTTGCCTCATCTGTCCAGCTCTTCCCTCCTGCCGGGGCGCCGTCCACTCCAGCAGCAGACGCCACGTAGGGTCCCTGACTCCTTTTCTCGGTGCGCCTTCTCTGTGAAGTCCCAGCCAATCCTAGCAGTGCTGTCAGCGCTGGGTTTTTAATCTTTCTTTTTCTGCTGAAGTCCTGTTCACATCCTTTGCTGATATTAGATTGTTCATTTCAAATAGCTCTTCATGTGTGTAATTTGTGTTGTAAATCCTTCCCAACGGGTCCTTTGATTTTGTTTAAGGGATTCTCTCTTCTCCGTCGTACGCTAATTTATGGTTATGATGTGGATTGAGTAGTCCTTTCCTCTGTGGCTTCTTGGGATTTGTGTTATGTGTAGGAATTGGTAAGAACATAGCTATTTTTTTCTTTGAGGCTGTTCCCACGCAGTCACTCGATGTTTCCGTTGGTTTCCCACTTCCAGTTATTCACTCCGCCTGTGACACTGTGATTCACTGGAGTCCCCATCTTTCTTGCAGAAGCAGATGAGAGCCGAGGAAGCAAAAACTGTTCAAAAAAAAGCTGCCAAGATCAAGGAGTGGGTGGCGCTAAAGTTAACCGAGGTGAGTTAGAAACTCAGCCTGGGGTCCTGGCCAGAGAGGGCCCTGGGCTGGGCCGCTCCTTCCGGAGCTCCCCGCCTCCGTGAGGCTCCTCTGCCGCCCTTCTTTTGGTCAAGCACTTGTCTTCTGCTCTGTGTAAACACTGGGGGTGGGGCCTTCCCTCCCTCCGCCTGGTGCTCCCGAGTGGCTTGGTGCTGGGTGTAAGTTTGGAAGGAAAGAAAGTGAGTCGCTTCTGGCCAGGCCCCAGTTTCCACCCAAGGAGCAGCGTCAGGCCGCTGTCTACTTGCTCCCCTTTCTCCTCTGTCCTCCATTCTTCTGCACTTTTTTTTTTTTTGGTCTTTTAGAGACAGGGTCTCTCTATGCAGTTCAGGCTGGCCTTGAGCTCATTTTGTAGCCCAGGCTGGTCTCGAACTTGCAGTGATCCTCCTGCCTCAGCCTCCCGAGTGCTAGGATTACAGGCATGTGCCACCCCCCACCCCCGGCTCTTCTTCACTTTTTGCTTTTATATTTTTCATTTTTCTTTTTAAAAATTATTCTGCCTACACTTCATTCATCTGTTTTAATTGTTTGTTTACAAACCATTGTGGGCTCACCTTCAGTAGGTCAAAGGGAGGCAGCTGCGGAGGAAACCCCAGCCCAGAAGCAGGTCATCCGTGAGTAGTGAGTGGCTCGGCACCAGCCTCCCCACTGAGGCGCTTTCCCCGACCCCGACAGGTGGCAGGCGGGCCCCTCCTTTCCAGCCACACCCTGTTTCTCCGCCCCCCACCGACCTCAGTCCCCTCACACACACAGTGGGGGACACCAGGGGATGAGTGGGGAACCAGCTGTCCAAGGCCAACTGAGGCGCCTTTGGCGCTGCTGTATCCATCCACCTGGGAGGGGCTGTTTAACTTTTTAAAAAATTGTGGCAAAATATATGTATCATTTATCATCTCTGCTGTTTCTGTAAAGCACGCAATGCTGTGCACCCATCACTATTTCCTCATCTCCCTGAAGCCCACCAGCCACTGACTGCCCGTTCCGTGCCCCACCCACCCAGTACCTGGGAGCCTCTGTTTCCCCTTTCCTCTCCGTTCATCTATTTCTGTAGTTGGTCAATTGCTGTCACTGTATTTAAGAAGCTCAGGACCAGAAGCTACAGTGCTGCTGTCAAAGAACAGCCTGGCATGGGGGCACATGCCTGCAATCCCAGCATTCCTGGGAGGCTGAAACAGGAGGATCCCAAATTCCAGTCCAGACCAGGCAGCTCAGTGACTTAGTTAAACCTTGAGTCATTAAAAAAAAAGGACCCTAGATGTAGCACAGTGCAAATGCCCTGGACTCAGGCCCCAGTGCTGCAAAAACAAAACCAAAACAACACAAAATAGCCTCCTCCTAAACAAAAGGACCGGGGTTTGCAGTTTGGAAGGGGGTGGACACACACCCCCTCTGGCTCTGAACTCTGGAGAGGGTGCTCATTCCCAACGGAGGCCCGGGCCTGTGGTCCCTCCCCTGCCCTCCTTCAGGCGCACACCCTTGCTGGGCTGCAGGCTCTTGGGGGCAGAACTGAAGCCTGGTTTGCCTCTGTTCCCCCACAGCCCCAGTGGCCCATGGTAACAGATGCTCAGTAAGTCTGCTGGATTGATTTCAAAAGAAAACGCAGCCACCGTGAGAGTGGATTTCATAGGTAGTAGATGGAGCAAGATAAACCAGACTCGGAGAAGTACATACTGGATAATTTGATTTATCCAAAGTTCCGAAATGGGCACAACTAAAGCAGTACGTAGGGAGGTCCGCTGAGATGGAGAAGCCCGGCAAGTGCGAAAGGGAAGGTGGTGAGCTCAGAAGGACGTTACCTTTAGCAGGCGGGAGGCTTCACTGTGAAGGGCCACACCACAGAGCAGTGTAGCTGCTGGTGATTATTATCATGATTTTGTTTTGTTTTGTTGAGACAGGGTCTTGCTATGTAGCCCAGCCTGGCTTTGAACTCGGGGCAATCCTCCTGCCTCAGCCTTCCGAGTGCTGAGGTTACAGGGGTGTGCCACCTCACTTGGCTGTTATTATTACTTCATTATTATTATTTTCGATATTGGGGACTGAACACAGGGCCTTCACACTGAGTTACATCACTAGCCTTTCTTAATTTTTTTTTTTTTTTTTTTTTGAGACAGGGTCTTGCCATGCATTTCAGGCTGGCCTTGAGTTCACTTTGTAGCCCAGGCTGGTCTCGAACTCACAGTGATCCTCCTGCCTCAGCCTTCCAAGTGCTGAGATTACAGGTGTGCGCCACCACTCCCGGCTTTTCTTAATTTTAAAAAAAATTTTATTTTGAGATGGGATCTTGCTGCGTTGCTGAGTTGCCCAGGCAGAGCTCAACCTGAGATCCTTCTGCCTCAGCCTCCCAGCATGCAGGGATTACGGGCACGTACCACCTTGCCCAGCTCTCACTTTTATCTGTTAGCCTGGGTAGTGGCCCTCCGAGTAGCAGTTTCAGAATCATTTGTTAAGCTGTTCATCGATGTACGATGCAGCTTTCTATGTGTTATGTTTCACCATTCAAAAAGGTTCAGAATAAGCCAGGCGTGGTGGTGCACACCTGTAATCCCAGCTACTTTGAAGGCTGAGACAGGAGGATTGAAAGTTCGAGGCCAGTCTGGACAGTTTAGCAAGACTCTGTCTGAAAAAAAGGAGAGAAGGGCCAGCACCTCCTGGATTCAATCCCCAATACAGGAGAAGCCCAAACCAAGCAAACAAAACAAAAACCATAGAGAAAGAGAAGTGCAGGCCTACCACAGGAGAACTGTGTCTCGGCCCAGACCAGCTGGCCCGGGGGAGGCAGAGGTGAGGGCTCCGGGTGGCCAGCACTGGGGCGGGGGGTGCCGAATGCCCTTTTCCGAAGGGTAGGGTTTTGGTCTTATTTTGGGTTTCATGTCTGACCCTGTCGGCTGTGTACCCTAAATCTTCATTTTCTTTCTGTCCTTTTTTCCTTTTTTCATTCTTTCTTTGTAGTGCTGAGGATCAAGCCCAGGGCCTTGAGCTAGCCAAGGGCTCTACCCCCGAGTCACACCCCTCACCCTCTAAATCTTCATTATTTTCCCAGCTTGAGATGGAGAATCAGCACCTGAAAAGCTGTAATCAGCACCTGATGGAGCAGGTGGGCGCCCTTCAGGCTGCGCTAGAAGGTAGGCCAGT
This sequence comes from Chinchilla lanigera, assembly GCF_000276665.1. Lineage (NCBI taxonomy): Eukaryota > Metazoa > Chordata > Mammalia > Rodentia > Chinchillidae > Chinchilla > Chinchilla lanigera. The sequence goes on along the minus strand of NW_004955466.1, from coordinate 2,641,541 downwards.
GTGTGTGAGGGTGTGTGCATGGGTATGTGGGGTGTGTGGGGGTGTGTGCATGGGTGTGTGAGGGTGTGTGCATGGGTGTGTGGGGTGTGGGGGTGTGTGTGCATGTGCGTGGGGTGTGTGAGGGTGTGTGCATGGGGGTGTGGGTATGCATAGAGGTGTGTGAGGGTGTGTGCATGGGGGTGTGCATGTGTGTGGGGTGTGTGTGAGGTGTGTGCATGGGTGGGGGAATATACATGGGTGTGTGTGGCGGGTATGTGGGGAAGGGGGTGGCAGGTAGGGGGCGTGTGTACGGGACGTGTGCCGTGTGTGTGGAGGGTGTGGGGCAGAGTGCAGAGCGCTCTCACTGGTCTTGCTTTTACTCCACTCTCAGCCCTGCAGGTGGTGCCCCGGGGAAAGCTGCTAGCAACCCCTGAGGGAGCCCCAGAGCTGGAATCTGTGCCTGCAGAGCCAGGGGCCCAGCCTGTGGGGCAGGACAGTGGTTCCCAGGCCCTGGATTTGAAAGTGGCTGTTCCTGCACCTTCTCTGGATGCTGCTGAGAGCAGAGGCTTTCTGTCTGAAGCCAGAAGCCCCGTGGAAGGTTCTAGCTCCAGCACATTCCATCCTGGGGAAACAGCGGAGGCCAAGGTGCTTCAGCCTCATGTGGAAAGCAAGCACTTTCCCAGCCAGCTGTGCACGAAGCCCGGCGCCTCCAGACGTGGCTCGGCCTCCTGGGGGACGGGCCTGGCCGCTGCACAGGAGAGGGTGCTCCCTGGCCTCAAAGCCTCTTCCGGGGAAGGTGGCCCAGGCAGCAGCTTGACCCTTCCAAAGGTGCGGGCTCCAGGCTCTCCCCAGGGTAGCATCCAGGCGGCCAGAAGGCACCACAGCCAGCCCCACGTCGGACCCGGGCACTTGGAGGATGTGGTGAATGTCGAGACCGGCGCCCTGTCGACCCTCCACCCGCCTGGCCACTTGAAGCTGGAGACCTGTGCTGACTTCCAGGAAGAACCGGAGAAGATGGAAATGGAGGAGCTGCTTCCGGCAAGGAAGGAGGGGGAGAGGGAGAGCCTGAAGGCACCCAGCACTAAGCTGGAGGAAGTGAAGCTGGGGAGCAAACCACCCACACCACCCCTGCACAGGTTTCCATCCTGGGTAAGAGGCAGCCTCGGGGCTGGGCTGGGCCGGGCGGAGCCTGCTTTTCATCGTGTCGCCAAATACCTGACACAGCTTGAAGGAGGGTTTACTTCTGCTCATGGCTTCCGAGGTGTCAGTCCGTGGTCAGCTGGCTGCACGTCAGGAACCTAGCGGCAGAGGGCGTAGTGGAGCAAAGCTGCTCCTTTCACAGCAGCCCGGAACAGAGGGTAGAGGAAACGTGGGGGGAGATCTGTTCTCCAAAGGAGAACCTGCTGTCCTGTAGGGGGTGCGGGTGAGACGAGGCCATGCGCCAGGTCCCACCCCAGGACCATCAGCACACTCAGCTGTGATTGTCAGTGTCTCTTAACCCAGTCAGTTGACAGCTAAGGTGAACGGGCGCATGTGCCGAGCGTGAGCAGAGGCTGGCCTCCTCACAGCAGCACTGGGAGGCCGGGCCAGCTAGTGCGGGGCAGAGCCCGGATCCGAAAGGCGCTGGTGGTGCTGGCTGCTCCTGAGCACTTGCTGTGTGCCACACGCCAAGCTGGTGTCCTGTGCACACTTCCTCATTTCACCCTGTGACTCTTTGAGATCTCTTTTTTTTTTTTTTTTGGTACCAGGAATCGAACTCAGGACCTTGCGCTTGCCAGGCAGGTGCTTATGCCGCTGAGCTATATCCCCGGCGACTCTTTGAGATCTTACTGTACGTGGAGGGGTTAAGAGGCAGGGCCCAGGATCAAGCCACTAAGGTTCGCCTGTTAACTGTGACCCTGGGTAGGTCCCTAAACCCCAGTGCTTCAGTTTCCCTCTCTGTAAAATGGGGATGTTAGTGACTGCTTTATAGGGCTGCTATGAGGATTAGTAGTGTTGGTAGCTAGTGAACTTGCTAGGTAGTAAGTGATGCGCAGGTGTTGGCCGTTTTTGCTTCTGAGCCTTCGCCTCCTCGTAGCATTGGATAACGTGGCCTGCTGTCCTGTAGGGCTGCGGGTGAGACAAGACATGCTCCAGTTCACACACAGTTACACTGGGCGGTGGGTACAGGGGATCACACTTTGTTCTTTTCTTTTTTCTTTTCATTTCTTTTCATTTTGCTTCACTTCACTTTGCTTCACTTTTCTTTTCTTTCTTTAATTGGTGGTACAGGTCATCTAACCTGGGGCCTTCACACTGAGCTACAGCCCCAGCACTTTTTTATTTAGAGACATGGTCTCAGTAAGTCACTAAGTTGCCCAGGCTGGATTTGAATTTCCAATCCTCCTGCCTCAGCCTCCCAGAATGCAAGGACCATAGGTGTGCACCAGCACACCCTGCTTGTTTTTTCTCTTTTTCTTATCCCATGTTTTCTGTGATAAAAATTTAAAATGGAAAGGGGGCAGGGCGGAGTGTTAATCTGCTTCCCAGGGCAGTGGTGAGGGTGAGGTTTGAAGGGCGTGGCGCAGAGCCCAGCAAGTGGGAAAGACCCCCACCTGTGTGAGGAGTTAGGCGCTGGGTCTCCCGTGAGAGGTGCGAACTGCTGTTCCTGCGCAGGGTTGATTTTAGTCAGCAGCGGGCCAGGCTGCCTGTGGAGCCCAGCACCGGCGGACGGGCGTGGCAGAGGCACCTGAGTCTGCTGCTCGTGATCAGACCCAATGCGGCTATGGTGTGCGCAGCACTGCCCGCGGCAGCAGAGGGGGCGGGATGCCTGCAGCGGGGTTGTCCCCCCACGCCAGTGCTCAGGAGAGCCCCACTTTCATATGTGCCTTCCAGGGGCCTCTCTTGAAGGCCTGGTTCAGGGACGTGGCGACCCAGGTACTGATTGCTCGGAGGAGGGCACCTGCAAGACTGGGCACGCAGCCGTGGCGCACACCTGTAATCCCAGCACTCGAGAGGCTGAGGCAGGAGGATCATCTCGAGTTTGAGACCAGCCTGGGCTACAAGTGAGCTCAAGGCCAGCCTGAACTGCATAGACAGACCCCATCTCAAAAAGACAGAAAACAAAAAGAATAAGACTGGGCGCCAGCTGAGTTGGGTCAGGGCCTCCTGAGGGCCGGGGGCTGAGACAGTGCGGCACCATCTCTGGCTGACCTTCCTTCTGGCCGGCTGCCGAACCTCTTCATCATTGTTGTCTTGCTCTGGAGCCCTAAAGCAGAGGCGGGGTGAATGAGGCAGCCTCCGGGCAAGGGATGTGGCGAGAGGACTTAGCAGGCGCTAGGAGAGAGGTGGGCCTCACAGCTGGCATTTTCCCAAACACTGCCAGCTACTGTGGTGGCTAGGAGTGGCTCTTGTGTTCTGTATGCACATGTGGAGAGGGGTGAGACAGGAGAGGGGAGAGAGAGAAAGAGAAGGAGAGGATAAATTTATGTAAAATGTTTCAGCCAGGCACAGTACACCTGTGGACTACACCTGTAGTCCCAGCCCTTGGGAGGCTGAGGCAGGAGGGTCACTTGAACACAGTAGTTCAAGACCAGCCTGTGTAACCTAGTGAGAAACAAACAGAAACCAAATAAACACACAGACAGTGAAATGCTTCCGGTGACATTGTCCACATGAGTATCCCAGCTACAGTCCAGGGATACAAACATTTGGGGCAGCATCAGGTCTTTCCCAAGCGCTCCCTGTCTCAGGAATCAGCCAGTGCAGTTTAAGGAGAAGGTTCCCTTTTCCAGTCCTCTCTGTAACTCCTTCCAAGGGCAACGGCAGCACCGCGCCAGCCTGTCTGAGGCCGCTGAGGTAGGGGCATTCCTTTCCGTGTGAGCTTAAGAAGCCACCAAGCCACGGTGGCCAGAGAGCCCAGCCTGGGCAGGAACCACCGGGGAGATGGCCTGGGGATTCAGACGTGTCGGATCTGTCATTGGCCTTTGGAGTTTGTAGAGCCCTTTTCCTCTTGATCCTTGAAACAGCCTTGCAAGGTAGGCATTGGATGCCCTTTATCAAACAGCGCTTTCTTTTGTTTAACCTCAGACCTTCGAGCTTGAGTTTCATTTCCTTAGTGAAGCCGGGGGCCTGTCCTTGGGTTAATTCCACTGTGGGCAGAAGTGATCTCTTCTGTGCTCAGCGTTATTCCGTGCACTGCCTCCCCGCTCCGTATGCATCCGCAGCCCCTCTGTCCCTCAGCTCCCCCAGTGTGCAGCTCTGGGGCCGCGCCCCAGTGTGCAGCCCCCTTCCTGCCCCACCCGCAGCCCACTGCCCCTGCTGCCTCCTGTGCAGGCCAGCAAGCGCCCAGGTCAGCCCTTGACTCCCTGTCACATGAGTGGCCTTTGTTTTCCCTAGAGGGCTCTGAACAGCCTGGGCCTGGCTGAGGATCAGAGCTCGCCAGGCCTGGCGGCTGCTTCAGACCTGCACACACCCTCAGGGCCAGGGTGCTTTGTAGGTGGCCCTGAAGCCAGCCCTGATTTTACATTATTCCTGTAGAAAGACACAGCGTCCTAGGTGTCAGACACAGTAGCTGGCTTGGAAAAGGGCCTGCTCTCACCGTGGGATTTGACTGCCAGCCCCAGGGGTGAGGTCCTGAGGCCCAGGCCTCTGCATGGGTGCAGCTGAGGAACAGGTTGCTGAGCCGGCCGCCTCTCCGCCCAAGGACAGGGTGGAGGCAGGAGAGGGGTGGGTGTGTGTTGGGCACCCATTACATCCGGGTGCTAAATGTTGGCATCAGCTCTCCCTTGATTCCAGCGCAGCCTCCCGAGGGTCAGCGTTGTCACTCCGAGCGGGAGCTGAGGGAGGCGAGGCTGGGAGTCCCCCGCCAGGCCCAGCCGGCGCTGTGTGGAGCCAGCCGCGCCGCTCGCGGAGCAGGCTTTCCCTCTGCTCCCTGCAGGGGCCGCGGTGGGCGCCGTCCTGGCCCTGACCTCTGGGGCGCTCTCTTTCCAGGAGAGCCGCATCTACGCCGTGGCGACGTCGGGCATGCAGGTGTCAGACGAGTCTCCCCGCAGCGGGGCCGCGGGCTGTGGTGAGTCCGCGTGGGCGGGAGGCCGCAGGCCCTGGGCGCGGGCGG
>NW_004955466.1:2609256-2636267 GCF_000276665.1 Chinchilla lanigera | reverse complement strand
GCCGGGCCGCCGTGCGGTGGGCTGCTGCGGCCCTTCATGTCACGGCGAGGGCGGAGCAGAGCTGAGCAGCCCTGGGCCGCCGCCTCGTCCGCCAGGCCGCTCCTGGGTTCCGCCCGCGGAGCCCCTCACCCGCCTTTCTCCCCAGCCTCCGGCCCGCCTGCCCTGGTGTGCCCTGGGCCTTTCTCCGGCCTTGTCTGCAAGAACGTCAGCGTGCCCGTCTACGCAGCACTGCAGGGGGTGAGACACCGCCGCGCGCGCTGCCCGGGGCGGGCTTGCGGGCCCAGGGGGCGCCTCTACTGTCTGTCATTTCGGTTGTAAAAATCCTGCCTTATGGGGCTGGGGATTTAGCTCAGTGGCACAGCTCCTGCCTGGCAAGTGCAAGGTCGTGAGTTCGATTCCCGGTACCGGGCAAAAAAAACAAAAACAGAAAAAAAAGTGCTGCCTTAGAAACCTGAGTCCTTGCGAATGTGGGCAAAGGAAGAACTTCAAGGTTAAGCCCGCACCTGCCTCTCCCGTCCAGTCTCCCCGGTCTGTCCCGCTCCCCAGGCCCCGAGGCAGGGGCTCTCCCCGAAGTGTTTATGTTTAGACACATAGTCTCATAACATTGCTGTACTTTTTAAGGCAAAAGTCAGGCATAATTGCCACATCATGTTTTCACGCGTATTTTTGTCTCTTTGTTAGTGGTTTTTGAACCCCTACAGTAACACTTGGCAAAACTTGTCATAGGAAAAAATAAGAAACCAAAAGTGAAATTTCTTCGCGTATGGCGCTCCCCGGATTGCTGTCAGGAATGGCCTGGTGAAGGCCCATTCTGATGCGGCTGCAAAAAGTGGCACGCATGCGTGCACACAAACAGGCGCGCTCTCATCCTTCCCTTTCTCGCCCCTTCCTTCTCACCCTTACTCTCCATCATTCTCCTGCAGACGTATGAGTGTGCGCGTGCGCGTGTCACACACAGAGGGCATCGTATGCCAGGCACAGCACCACATGCCTGTAATCCCAGCATTCTGGGAGGCTGAGTAGGATCACAAGTTTGAGCCCAGCCTGGGCAATTTAGTAACAAAGAGGGGCTGGGGATTTAGCTCAGCGGCAAAGCGCCTGCCTGGCAAGCGCAAGGTCGTGAGTTCGGTTCCCGGTACCAGAGAAAAACCAAAAAAAAAAAAAAAAAAAATTTAGTAACAAAGAAGACCTAGTCTCTAAATAAATGAATGAATGAGTGCATGTCTGGGATGTAGGTCAGTGTAAGGGCCCTGGGTCCAGTCCCCAGTTACGCAGGAAGCAAAGGGGGGGTCATATGATAGAGGCCGTTCTGTGCTCTTCCTGACAGCTCTTTCGAGGGAGAGTGCCCGTGCCTCACACAGCCCTGCAGGCCCCCTCTGTGGAGGCGCCGCACTGCCCTCCGTGCTCCCCCGCTGATTTACAAAGGGTTATGTCCTTGTCTCCTAAAATAGATGTTGCCGTGAACATCATCGAGCACATGCCCCCTTGTGCACTTACGTATACATACTTCTCTAGGACACCAGTGAGGGAATTTCTGGGAGAATTACACGAGGGTTGTAGGTTTTGGCACATAATACCAAATCACTCTCCAGAAACACTTTGGGAGGGCTGGGGATATAGCTCAGCGGCACAGCGCCGGCCTGGTAAGCACAAGGTCCTGAGTTTGATTCCCGGTACTAAAAAAAAAAAACTTTTGGGGCTGTGGTGTAGCTTAGTGGTAGAGCACTTGCCTAACGTGCATGAGGCCCTGTGTTTGATTCCTAGCACCACACACACAAATCTTTAAACAAAACAAAATGCATACTTTTCTTTTTTTGTAGTGCTGGGGATTGAACCCAGGGCCTTTGTTCTGAGCTATATTCTCTCAGTCCTTCATATTTTATTTTCTTTCTTTCTTTTCCTTCAGGCAGAGTCTTGTTATATAGCCCAAGTTGCTTAAACTTGTGTCAGTCCTCCTGCCTCAGCCTCCAAAGTGCTGAGATTACAGGCATGCACCACCATCCTTGGCCAAAACACACACATTTTAAAAAAGCAAATAAATAAATAACAATGCTTTGCCACACTACAGGACATTTCCCCCACATTTCCTCATACTGTCACCAGCGTTGACATAATCAGTCTCTGCAGATGTTGGCCGTTCAGGAAGCTACCTCCCTGTTTCCACATCCCATGAGCCTTTGCAAAGCCCCTGTCCCGTTCCCTGGCCCGAGAGTGGAGGGAGTGAGGCCACATTGGGCAGGTGTTCAGTCTGGATGGGACAGCTTTTGGGGGACCGCAGGGGGTGACGTGTGGGTGGTGGAGGCCGGACCCTGGAGTGAGGCAGGAGGGACTTTGCACCATTTGGACCATGGTCTGTTCAGTGCCCCAGCGGGGCGATGGCACGGCGGCAGAGCACCTGGGGGATTGTTCTGCAGCCTGAGCTGTGGCAAGGTGGGGTCTTGTCTTGCAGAAGGCCACACAGATCAGCAGTGTGCCCTTCGTGGACGAGTCCTCTGGCTCTGACGACGACTGCAGCTCTCAGGCGAGTTTCCGGATGTCGGTCCCCTGCTTGGAGTGCAGGAAGACCAGCGGACTGGGCAGCCCCCGGGCCATCAAGAGAGGTACCCAGAAGGGGAGGGGAGGGGCCCGCTCGATCTGCTCCCAGCATCCCCAGCCATTCTCAGCCCCAGGCGCGGGGATCCCGAGGGTTGGGGGGGAAGACCTGGCAGCCCCTGGGCCGTGAGTGTCGGGCAGCGGAGGGACCTTGACTCCTTGTCCTCTGGCCAGGGGTCTCCATGTCCTCGCTGAGCTCCGAGGGTGACTACGCCATTCCCCCGGACGCCTGCTCGCTGGACAGCGACTACTCAGAGCCTGAGCACAAAATGCAGCGCACCTCCTGCTACTCGGCGGAGGGGCTGGGCCTGGGCGCGGTGAGCGGGGAGCGCAGGGCGGGCCCGATGATGCTAGGGGGGCGCGGGGCTGGCCCTAGACAGCGGCAGGCACACACAGGCCCCCTGCGAGGCCTGAGGCAGGGCCACGTGCATCCCACGCCAGGGCAGCAGTGAACTCAGCCTGGCACCGTCCCAGCCCGCCGCCCTGTCTTCACCAGCTGTGTGCCTGCTGCCCACGGACCTGCCTGTCCCCATCCCCGTCTCCCCGCCGACCCTCGGTCCACGGGGCCTCCTCTGGCGCATCTCTCTCCAAGGCCGTTTGAGGGCTGGCTCTTTCCCGTACCCCGTCCTCACCAGGGCTCACGGTCCCCCGATGGAGCCCAGCCCCCGCCTCCTCCTGGTGGCCGGGAGTTGTCTTCTCCACCACCACGGGAGCCCTCGGTCCGCGGAGGCCTTAGTCCGCTGAACCCTCAGCAGGGCACGGGCCCAGAAAATAACACATGTAACGGGCGCTCGGCCCAGGCCGGCGGCGTGACGTCCAGGAGCGCCAAGTGACTCCTCCTGTGCCCCTGCACCCCTCAGGACTCCCTGGAGAAGTCGGGTTACCTGCTGAAGATGGGGAGCCGCGTGAAGACGTGGAAGAGGCGCTGGTTTGTCCTGAGGCAGGGACAGATTATGTACTACAAGTCCCCGGTGAGGGCCTCCCCGAGACTGTGGTCAGAGGGGCTTGGGGAGGCGGGGAAGTGGCCTGACAGAGGCCAGAGGTCGCTGGGGAGAGGCCACCTGACCGGTGCCCGGGGCTCTGAGCAACCCTGAGGACGCCGAGGCTGCCGCCTGCGGACCGTGTGACAGGCTGGGCAGCTCTAGGCCAGCTGCTTAGCAGATTCTTCTCTCAGAAGCGGGTGTGTCTTCCTCTCTGTCTCTCCCTCTCTCCTTCCTTTTTCCTTTCCTGGGGATCACACCAAGGGTACTCTACTACTGAGCTACATCCCCACCCCCTTTTATTATCTCTGTCTGCCTGTCTACCTGTCTGTCTATCATTTAATTATTTGGTTTTTTGACACAGAGTCTTGCTGTGTAGTTCAAGCTGTCCTTGAACTCACTATGTAACCCAGGCTGGTCTCTAACACACTGTGATCCTCCTGCCTCAGCCTCCTGAGTGCTGGGATTACAGCCATGCGCCACCATGTCTGGTTTTCCTTTTTATTTTATTTATTTATTTTTTTGGTACCAGGAATCAAACTCAGGACCTTGTGCTTGCCAGGCAGGCACTGTGCCACTGAGCTACATCCCCAGCCCCTCCCTTTTATTTTTTGAGACGGATCTCTCTAAATTGCCCAGGCTGGTGCTGAACTTGCAGTCCTTCTGCCTCAGCCTCTGAAGTAGCTAGTATTATAGATGTGCACTGCTTCAGGTGGCTCCAAAGCAAGCACTGTTCCCAGGTTGCTTTCACCTCCTGCCAATTATTCTGACAAACCCGGTGCCTCCTCCACCACCTCCTTCCACTGTCTGGAATTAAGGAACATTAGGTGTTGGGAACTCACTTGCCAGGACCTTCCTAGAGAGCCAGTATTAATGTTTTATTGTTTGTTCATTTATTTATTTAGGTTTTTTGAGACAGGATCTCACTATATAGCTCAGGCTGGCCTTGATCTTACTACATAGTTCAGGTCAGGCTGGCCTTGTACTCACTGTGATCCTCCTGACTCAGCCTCCCAAAAGCTTAGATTATAGGCGTGCACCACCACACCTGGCTGAGAGCCAATTTTAATGTTGTCAAGAAGGCAAAAGGGGCCTCACCTCTTGTGCAACTCCAGCTGGGTGGTAGCAGCTGTTTCCAAGTCCATGTTAGGGATTCTGGGTCTATATTCCTCCAAGAGAAGCATGCTGTGATCGATTAGTAATGTCTGACCCTAGAAAGGGTAATGTGATATTCAAGCTACTTATATGCTATTCTTAATATAAGGATGTAATAGAAAGACTGTTTGTTTGTTTGAGATGTCTTACTATGCTGCCTAGGCTGGTCTTGAACCCCTGGGACCAGCCTTCTGAATAACTAGGACTGGAGGCATGTGTCATCATGCCTTGCTTAGTAGCAAGAATTTAAGGGCTTGTAGGTCAGTAATAACCAGGTGGCCTTTGACATAACTTGAAAGGCTCATGCTATCCTTTCTGAGACCTGTGTCAGAAGGACCCGTGATCCTATTTATGGCTCCATTTAGCTAGAATCTGAATCTAGGATAAGTTACCCGTTGTACAGAGCCTGGGATGCATGGGACCCTTTCCCTTATGACCTGGAGTAAGCTATGAAGGGTAAGTAACGTGCTATGAGCACGTTACTACACCATCACCTCTACAGCACTGTAGGAAGCCTCTACAGCGCTTCCTTCCTGTTCCTTTCTTTACAGAATGATGTTATCCTGAAACCTCAAGGTCAGGTGGACCTGAACTGTCATTGCCAAGTTGTTCGAGGGGAGGGTGCACAGACGTTCCAGGTGAGCCTGCTCTGGCTGCTGGGTTTGTTTTGTTTCATTTTGGTACTGAGGTTTGGTCCCAGGACCTTTGCTTTGAGCTATATCTCTAGCCCGTTTTTTATTTTGAGACAGGGTCTCACGGAATTGCTAAGTTGTTCAAGCTAGGCTCAAACTTAGGATCCTCCTGCCTCGACCTCCCCTAGTGCTGGACTGCGGGCTTGTGCCACCACACCTAGCACAGCTAATATTTTGGAGTGATTTTTAGCAGAAAAGGCACTGGTTTTGGGTATGACCATGATTAAGACAAAAGTATGGCAGAATGAACATGAGTGAAAGACTTCAAAGATTTTGGGTATTAGAAAGGAGCAGAATGTGACAAACGATTCAAATGAAAGTAGGAGGGATGGGAAAAAGAAAGACAGGGAGGAAAAGATGAGGAGGGAAAAAGGGAGGTAACAGTGGATTACAAAGAAGGAAGGTCCAGTGGGCTCAGGAAGCGGAACCACCCGAGAGCCTATCTTGCCACTGACTCCAGCACCTCGCCCTCCGTAGCTCATCTCTGAGAAGAAAACCTACTACCTGATGGCCGACTCGCCCAGCCTGCTGGAGGAGTGGATCCGGGCCCTGCAGAGCCTGCTGAAGGTGCAGGCCACGGGGCCGCCGGCCTTGCCTCAAGGGGGCACCAAGCCTGCTGTGAAGGGCTGGCTGACAAAGGTATCGGGTCAGCTGGGTGAGGAGGACCGGGGGTGGGGAGTCAGGGGAGCCAGGTGTGGAGTGCTGGGCTCCCTGCTTACCCTCGGCTGCTCTCCCCAGGAGCTGCCTTGTAGTGGCTAACTGCTTGCCTCTCAGAAAAGGTGATGGTGCTAATTCCCCAGAAACAGAGGTCAGGGTGGTGAGAACAACTGTTCTCAAGATTGGAGGGAAAGATAAGAGGAATGTGATCATTATGTGTACCCAAAATGGACCAATAAACGTTTCGTTGGTCTTTTTTTAATCTTTTTTGAGACAGGGTTTCACTGTGCAGTTCAGGTTTGCCTTGAGCTCACTTTGTAGCCCAGGCTGGCCTCAAACTCATTAGTGATCCTCCTGCCTCAGCCTCCTGGGTGCTGGGATTACAGGCGTGTGCCACCATACTTAGCCTCAATAAATGTAATTAATTTTTAAAAAAAGATTGGAAGGAAGAATGTTTTACTCGCTCTGTGGTCTTTGGGGGTTACTCCGTGCACCCACCGTGTCTCAGGATTAGCAGTGTGAAGAAGAGGCCTGGGGAGGGGGGATGGCTCGCCATTCAGAGAGTTAGAGTGGCCAGGGCCTGCCCAAAAGACGTTTTAGCTAGGCTTTTTCTGGCAGCAGAGTGCAGAGAACATTTATTAACCCCAAGCAAGGACACCAGATACCCTCAGAACTGAGGCAGCATCCGCCCAGCAGCTGGTGCTCAGGCCCGGGCGCTCCGCCCCTGCGTGCCCCTCGGCCTGCCCACAGCAGTGTCCCCCACCTGTGCGCAGTGCCCGCTCCCTCGTGGTCTCTGGTTCCTGAGGGCTGCAGCCTGCCACACCCGTTTCCTGCCTTGTGGTACCGGACAGCTGTGCCTCTGAGTGTCCCGCTCCACGCTTGGGGCTCCCGCGAGGTCCCTGGGCAGCCCGTCCGTGGCAGTGGTGTGATTCGAGGGAGTCTGAATGGCTCTCCACTAAGGACTGGAGTTTGACTGCCTTCCCCAGCTTCTCTTGGCCAGTCCTGAATTTATATCCAGGCCCCCGGTTCCGATAAAGTCCGGTCATTTCTGTGTTACAGGTGAAGCACGGCCACTCCAAGCTGGTCTGGTGTGCTCTTGTTGGGAAGACCTTCTACTACTACCGGAGCCACGAGGACAAGGTACTTCCCTGACCGCCCCGCTGCACCCGCTCTCCCCTCTCCCAGAGCACACTACTGGGCTCCACGGCCGACCGCAGGGCCCAGGGTCGCTCTCTGCCCCGCCAAGTCCCACGAGCTGGGCCTCGCAGAGCCGAAGGGTCTGTGGGTGCTGCTCCAAGCGAGCCTCCCTCCACTCCTCCTCCCCATCCTGCCGTCGGTCCACATCCACGACCCCAGCCCTCCGGAGCCCAGAGCCTCAGGGAGCAGAGGCTCGCCCACCCTGGCCTCTGGGTCACGCAAGGCTCATGTCTGCAGCGACCCCTGGGCTGCCTGCCGGTGCGAGACGCGCACATAGAGGAAGTAGACCGGTCCTGCGACTCGGACGAGGACTACGAGGCCGGAGGGACCCGGCGGTTGCTTTCCTCCCACTGCACGCTGGTGATCCACCCGCCAGAGCACAGCCCCACCTACCTCCTCATTGGCACCAAGCATGAAAAGGTGAGGGAGGGACCGGGTTTCCATGTGCTCGGCCCGTGATCCCGGTCTCCTCTCTCTCCCCTGAGCTTCCCCAGCCTTGGCTCATTTCCGCTCGGACACTTCGGCAGTTAATAGTCTCTGAGTGGAAATTTTCCTTTCGGTGGAACTCACTCCCAGGGACCGTCTCCCCTTCACCGGGGCCCCAGTCCTTCCCCTTCGAGACCGCTGGCCTCGACGCCTGCCCCCAGACTAGCCGAGCCCCGTCGTGGGGGCGCTCCCGGGAACTCTCGCCTCCCGCTTCCCACGCTGGCCGCATCTCGAAGCTTTCTGCCCGCTTCCAGGACACGTGGCTGTACCACCTCACGGTGGCGGCGGGCGGCAGCAGCGTCAAGGTGGGCACCGCCTATGAGCAGCTCATTGGGAAACTGATGGATGCTGAGGGAGGAGACCCAGGTAAGGCGAGGGGGGCCACCGCCGCGTGGTTGGGGGTGGCGGCTGGGTGCTGGCTGACTGGTCAGGAACCCTCAGAGTGCACTGCTGTGCCCCAAAGCTGTGTTAAACACATCAAAACCAAAGGCCAGAGCCCGCCACACACCCCAGGGCCCCTCGCTCTCTGGCAGCACCCTGAGGTAACCGTGCCATCTGGGACGCAGACTCGCCAGGGACCTGGGTAAATGCTTTGCTCTGTTCAGTCTGCAGTTTGCCGGCTGGGCAGAGGACTGAGGAAAGCGGGTAGCTGGTTAATCTGTACTTAGGGTTTGTTAATCAATAAGTGAAGCCTAAGCTTGGATCGGGCTAACCTGAGCTTTCGGGGGTCTGCGTTTGGCCGCTGGTTCCCGGGTCCTTCAGCAACTAAAGCAGCGGCCCACCCCACGCCCCCTTCACTTCTCCCTGAGGCTTCTGTTGCAGCCCGACCCACGCGCTCTGAAGCCTGGTCTGCCCGTGTGAAGAAGAGGCCTCCAGTGCGCGTGCGCTCGGGCACACACAGCCTTGCTCACTGCACCGCAGAGCGGCGGCTGCCTCCCTGTGCAGCTTGTGAACGTGCGAATCGCACGCACACCTGTACATGCTGTGCTCTGTGGGTGATGAACCCTGACAGCTCCAGGCCTCAACCACTGGCCTCCCACAAATGAAAGTTGGGGTGGGAGTGTGCGTGGTGAGTTCTCTGTGCGGTGACCGCTGTTGCTCCTTGGTGTTGTGCAGACTCCCCCCTCTGGAAGCACCCCATTCTGTGCTATAGCAAAGACGGGCTGTACACCTCCCTCACCACCCTGCCCTCCGAGGCCCTGCAGACGGAGGCCCTCAAGCTCTTCAAGGTAAAGTGGGAGTGCAGCCCAGGTCCACCACCTGCTGGTGCCCACAGCGTGGGCGCGGGCTCTGCCTGGAGCAGCCTGAGCCCCCCATGGTGATACGTGGGTGCAGACCGCCCATGGGGTTAGGGGCTGCTCACAGAGGGATCAAGCGAGGGAGGCAGAGCACGTCCCACAGGATCCCCAGGGCTTCCTCTATGGCAAGACCATTAACCTCCTGCGGGGAGGGAGGAGACGGGGATGTCAGGAAATGCCGGGAAACCGCTCCCTTGAGGCTGCCTGCCTCCTGCAGTGAACAGAAGAGGCCAGGGTTCCGCCGCTTTGGGGACGCAGAGATTCTGACGGCTTCGAGAATGTTCTTTGTGTGCCACACAAATTTCCTATATTTTAAAAAGTGAGTTTGCTTATATAAACAAGCTTATGTCTTGCTTATGTAATGGAAAGATTCTGTCTGAAAGTAGTCCCTGTTCAAAGCCGCAGAAACATCAGTAGCGTTCCCTGTTAGGAAGGGCTGTCCCTTGGTGAACCGGAGCATGCCTTGAGGCTCCGTCTGGGGTCTGAGATGTCACTGCACCATCAGGACAATACCAAGGGGCTGTCCCTGCCTGGGCCCAATGTGGTTCCCCTCCCAGTCCTGCCAGCTCTTCATCAACGTGCCTGTGGAGGCCGCCTCGGTGGATTACCACGTGTCCCTGGCGCAGACGGTGCTGCAGGTCTGCCTCGTTCACCCGGAACTGCAGAGCGAGATCTACTGCCAGCTCATGAAGCAGACCAGCTGCCGCCCGCCTCAGAAGTCCTCCCTCATGCAGGTGGGCAGCCCCGGGGCGGCACAGCTGAGCACCTGCCAGCGGCCAGCATCCTCGTTCCAGGCTGCCTCAGCTCGGCTGCCTGGCTGGACACTGTTGCACTGCGATCGCCATTGTGGGGCTGGCTTTGTCCGGGACTCAGGGGTCAAGGTGTGGTGTGGGGACGAAGTGCTGAAGGCCCCATAGCCGGGGACTGGCTGCGCAGGGGTGCCGCAGACCCAGCCCTCACCCTGTGTCCCCCGGCAGTGCTGGCAGCTCCTGGCTCTGTGTGCCCCGCTTTTCCTGCCTCAGCAGCACTTCCTGTGGTATGTCAAACAGCAGCTCCAGCGCCACGCGGATCCCAGGTGAGTGACCACTTTCCCCTGCCAGCACGGGTGACTGGAACGATTTAGGAAGGGCAGCTAAGGGGAGACTGGATGGGCGGGTCCCTCCTCCCCTCCGAAATTTGCTTAGGGCTGCTCCGCCCGTTACTGTGAAAGCGAATGGATAGCTGGGGGTCTGGGCGTGCCTCGGCTTCTGTGCACACCAGTCTGTCTGTGGGTGGCTTACGGGGGTCTCCTGGGCCACACTGCCCCCAGATTATCCCCAAACGTTTGCTTTGTGGCATGCTCTGCTGGCTTCTACGAGAAAAGCCCTTGCGGTAACCGGCCGCAGACAGGCCTGGCGGACAGCACCCCAGACCAGCCCCCTCGGGCTCCGCTCCCAACCTGCCCGCCACACCTCTGGTCCTGGCTAAGTCTGGGAAGGCATCCCAGATACCAAAGAGTTAGTGACAAGCAGAGTTCTGGTTCCCTTCTTCCTCTGCCTGTCTTGTTAGAAATGAAAGCGGCCAGTACGCCACCTACTGCCAGCGGGCAGTGGAGCGGACCCTGCAGGCAGGAGAGCGGGAGGCCCGGCCGTCGCACATGGAGGTGGTGTCTATCTTGCTGCGGAACCCCTTCCACCACTCCTTGCCCTTCAGCATCCCTGTGCACTTCGCCAACGGGACCTACCAGGTGAGGGGCCGCGCACGCCTCCGGCCCCGCGTCTTCGGGTGTCTCTTTCTGGAGGACGCTGCTGGGCCAGCGGGGTGCTCAGCCTCCTTAATAGGCAGACTGGCAAGGGAGTGGGCCTAGGATATGGCATGGGAATGGGGTAGTTAGAGCCAGCGGACAGGGACGAAAGAGCTTACATCACCAGAATGCTTGGAAATAGATCTTCGGAACTCACTGCTTAGACGGGGCACCTGAGACACTGAACGAGAAAGTGGCGTGAGCCGAAGTCCCCAGGAGCGGGACAGTGCAGGCAGCAAGCCTCGCGAGCTTCCACCGCCTCACACCCGCTGCACAGCAACGTGGAGCCCGCTGTGGCTTCCGTTTCCCTTGCTCCTTTCCACCCGCAGCATGCAGACCCCTCCGCGAGCCCTGGAAGCTCCCCGGAAGTTCGCTGTGGGTGAGAACGAACGCCTCTCTCCTGCAGGTGGTCGGTTTTGATGGCTCCTCCACAGTGGACGAGTTCCTGCAGCGGCTGAACCAGGAGACGGGCATGAGGAAGCCGTCCCACTCAGGCTTTGCCCTCTTCACAGATGACCCCTCCGGCAGGGACCTGGAGCACTGCCTGCAGGGGAGGGTCAAGGTGACGGCTTCCCCACTGCTCAGCGGATGGGTGGTGGGGACAGAGCCCGGCCAGTGGGACCCTGACTGTTCAGCAGTCACTCTGGCGCTGAGCCCAGAGGTGGACAACTAGCGTGTCTGCGCCGTCCTCACATACAGCCACACAGGCAGAGAAAAGCTGCATCCACACAAAATCCCCACAGCCCGTCTCCCTTGAGTGGCCACGTAACATCCAGGGAGGAGCCTCTTCCCAGCTTGGTGTAGGGACAGGGAGGCCCCACCACGCCTGTCACCAGTTATACCTGCCCACTGACAGGCAGGCAGTGCTGTGCCTAGACCGCGGGCTGTTGTGTGGCGCACTAGCACCCCGCTCTCACCCCGTCTGCCAGGGCCTCTGCCTTGCTGATGGGCCCAGTCCCATGGAAGGAGGTAGGTCCTTCCGACAGTGCATCTGCAGGTCAAGTGCCCGGTGTTACAGGCTGGTGGGAACGTGCTACACCACTTGGTCTGTATTATTTGGCTCCAGCCCTTTCTTTACAGCAGCAGATAAAGGCATCTGGTCATTCATCATTGCCTAAAAAACTGCCACATCTTCCTCATAAACATTTAGCACCTGGGAGGCTTTGTTACGTGGTAGACCTTTGTACCTAAAGAGGAGAGTGCGGTTGGTGGAATGGAAATACAGCCAGAGTTTGGCAGCTGTGGGTTTTGACTGGAGCTGCCGAGCTCCAGGGAGGTCCCTTGCCCCTTAGGGCCAGTGGGAGAGCTTTCCTTGTGTGCTGCCCGCCCTCCCCAGGCTGCTATCCACTTCCTTGTTTGCCAGTCACAGGCACGGCTGGTGCGGGCAGCGTGGGGCCCAGTGGGGCCGCTCCTGCTGGGAGGAACCTGCAGCTCTGCCTCGGCCCAATCTTGGCGGACGTCATTGTGTTCCTGGGGGGCTTTTCTGATGTTCCTCTTTTGCCTCTTCAAGATCTGTGATGCCATCTCCAAGTGGGAACAAGCCCTGAAGGAGCTGCACCCTGGAAAGTCTGAGGGGGGAACACGCATCGTGAAGCTGCTGTACAAGAACAGGTCCTGCCGCTTCCCCAGGGCTGGGCGGACTGGAGGGCTGCCCCTGGCTGCCAGCTCATCTCCTTCCCGACCGAGTGGCCTTTTTGGACGGGCAGAAGGACCCACAGATACAACCCTGCCTGATGGCCATTAGCTGGGACCTGGGCTGGCAGCTGTCCTCACACTGCTTGTGCATAGATGCGCGTGTGCACACACACACTTGCCAGAAAAACACCAACCTCGTGGCATGGCTGCAAGGGTTACATTATAGAAATGCAGTTTTATTTGAGTACCAGATATTTAAGGCTGAAGAATAAATAGCTCTGCTACCAGTTCGAGGAAATATATAAGCAGACATGCCTTCTATCAATTTAAGAAAATTCTATTCCAGTATGTCTCCAGGAAAGTCCTTTCCATTGGTCTCTTGGAATCTTAACTCACCTGATTCCATGCACTGCATTTCCTTTGCCAAATCCAGTCAGTTCAGTGTTGTGTTCAGAATTAACCCCTGCTGCTGTGAGCCTTGCGTCTGCTCTGCATCATACTGGGTTACAGCTTTCTGGGGCACTGAAAACCGTGTCACAGATGGTCTGAAGGGTAGTTTCTTTTTTGGAAATCAAGATAAAACAGATCCATGGGGAGGGCAGGAGGGTTGAAGGGAGGGTATCAGAATGGGGGAAAATGTTTAACAGATCCAGAGAAAGCTTCGTCCTCACTGAGGTCCCTGCTGAGACCTGGCCTCCCGCTCTGTTCCCGCAGGCTGCACTTCCGGAGTCAAGTCAAAGGGGAAACAGAGCGAGAGCGGCTGCTGCTCGCCTATCAAACCAATGGCGAGATAGTGGCTGGGAGGTTTCCGGTCAGCAAGGAACTGGCTCTTGAGATGGCTGGCCTGATGGCCCAGGTAAGGAAGCAGGAGGCTCAGGATGCCGCCGTGGGGCCGCTGGGTGCAGTCACTATGCAGCCTGAGAACGGGCGAGTGTGCAGATCAGAGGCCTCGGGGGAAATGTCTGGTGTGGAAGGCAGCAGATAACACAGCACAGCCTCTCACCCACTGCAGACGGGCTGCCTGCAGAAGGCTGCACTGGGAATCCAAGAGATGGGCTGGAGTCCTAGCTGCTTTGCGGTGTGCGATCTTGGCCAGGCCACTTCACTTGTGTGCGCTGTCTGTCCACTTAAAAGGCAAACGCTTCCCTAGCTGCCTCCCGGAGTTGTACTAAGTCTGGTACTTGGCTAATACGTGTCCCATGATATATGTGCTGAAATTCATAGCCATCCAAAACTATCAGGAGAATTAACAGGAACACATTCAGCCCTGAACTCTTCTTTAGTTCCGGGAGGCCCTCTGGCCAGAGGGATCCGAGATACCTTCACGGTTGCCGTGGAGCCTGGATGGACGTGCTGAAGTGGAAAGGGGAATAACTGCTGATCTTTTTACTGTGAACATGAAGATGAATATAGCCTGTGCTAAGCATTCTAGATGTACATCCCATGTAGTTCTCACCCTCCCAGAAATGGGGAAATTGAAGCTCACTGAGCTCGTAAAGGGCAGAGCTGGGCTTTGAAGTACCTGACTCCAAACACCGCAGTCCTGTAGGAGCTGACCCATAGCATCTTCAATCTGTAGCCCGTATTTTAGATTGGAAGCTGGAATTTCCACATTGCTTTCCTTCTGCCACTGTCTTTGAATAAGGCGCTTAGCTACAGAATGAGAGTTCTCTACTGCTGTTCCTCTAGTGCCTGTGAAACTTGAGTGAAAGGGTCTGTTCATGAGGGTTTTCGCACTGTCCACTTGTAAAATGATGAGGGGTTTAGTTCGCCTCGGCGCACACCTGGCCCCACCCACCTCAGACTCTTGATGTCTCGTGTGCTTCTCCTGCAGATAGAATACGGGGACATGGAGAAGCCTCTCCTGCCAGGCCCGGGGGGCACACCTCCTTCCAAGGCACAGCATCTCCTCCAGCAGGTCCTAGACAGGTTCTACCCACGGCACTACAGACTCGGCGCCACTCCTGAACAGCTGAGGTAGGTGGGCTGCACGGCCTTGCAGGGAGCCACAGGGGGGAGACCTCAGAGCCATGATGGAAACATGGTGGCCCTTGACCGGCATCATTTCTCTCCACCCATGCAAACCAGGCTCCTGGCAAATACACTGGCCACAAGGTGGGCATCACTGCAAGGCCGTTCCCTGGCAGAGTACACCCGCACCTACCTGACCGTGGCCCGGAAATGGCCTTTGTTTGGTGCTAAGCTCTTTGCAGCTCAGGTAAGTGCCAGTGAAAGGAGCAGCCAACACCCTCAGGAGCGCCCTAGGTAGGTTTTTTCTGGAGCTGCCTTCCCCATCTGGTCAGCTGTGCGCCAGACCTGCAGCCCGCACCGGCACTCTAACCACCACTAGGGGTCACCATCCCTCCACCCGTTTCTGGCTTACTCCTGAGAAGAGGTGTGATTCATTGTTCATCTTTGTTTCTTTATTGACTTCTCAGCACTACTCCTGAAAGAAAAGACAGGGTCAAGGAATTCACACAGAGATCTGAAAATAATACCCCCGTACTGTTTTTGTAAAGTTTGAAAGAACAGTGTATAACCTGCATGAATACACTTCTACTGGTTTAGCAGTGATGAAATTGATGGCTACCTTAGAACTACTCAGGCAACAGTTTCATCTGTGTGTGAAGGCCAGGAGGCCAACATTAATTTCAGCTGGAACTTTCCTCACCGGGGTCTGGTGTGCATGAGCTTTATAAGTAACCAGCCATTATCCTGTGATCAGGCATTGTATTGTAATCAGACAGTAAGCGGAATATCAGAACATTCACAGAAGCTACAGATCAGAAAATGGACACTGACTCATTCATCCAACAAACAGTTGTTGGGCTCCTGTGTCTAGTGGTAGTTGTTTCAGGCTGTAAAAAGTGGACAAATCAGACCTAGTCCTAGCCTTCAAGAAGCTTCCCCTTGGGTGGGAGATATAAGATAATCATATACATACGTAGTTTTTCTCTCCACCCACCTACTTACCAGTGTTTTGTAACAAGTGGTCACAAGTACTGTAAAGGAAAATACAGAAGTGTTATAAAGGCATATAATGGGGGCCCACTTGGTCTGGGAGGTTGGAAAAAGCTTTGAAAAAGGTGACAACCCTTCTGGCCTTTTGGGTAGGAGAGGGAGATCTTGTGAATTACCCTCTTATAGTCACCGGCAGCGAAAACATGCATGAAAGGTACACCATGTAGTCAAACTCACTGGTACAGCCCAAAGCCCATGAAGTTGCATTTTTGCTTTTTATTTTATTGTAGCCCCTAGGAAGAATGACTGGGTAAACTAGTGTTCGTGAGAGCCAGAGGTAAACAGCCTGTTCCCCACGCAGACAGCAAAGTCCTGGGGGATGGTGTCTGTTCTGCAGCCCTTGGCTTTCCACCCAACAGGATATGATCTCCACCTTTGGGATGGTCAGTAGGAGGCCAGAGCTCCAAGGCCAGATGCCTCCTATCGCAGCAGCCCTGCCTATTCATTGGTTGCTGTCCAAGTGCCATTTTCGGTGTCTCCCAAGAGGAGATAGTTGAAAGTCAGTGCTTAGCAGGTCCCTGTACCGCCATCCTCAGAAAGGAACACAGTTCAGAATCTCTGTGGATGTGTCTGATGGGGTTCTCCTGTTGCTGCAGCCTGCCCAGCTGTCATCCAAAGAGAGCACTCCAGTGTGGATTGCTGTGAATGAAGATGGTGTCAGCATCCTGAACCACCACACTATGGTATGGAGGGGAGGGCTGGTTCTGACCCTTCTTCCTTCCGAGCTCTGTCTTGTCTGGGCCAGGCCTTTGAGTCCAGGGAGAAGACAACTACTTCACCCCCTGCCACGCAGTGCTGAACCGCAGTCTAAAGGCAGCCTATAGATCTTTAAGATCTGGATCTCTAAATCATGACCACTTCGGCGTCTGCCCTTCTGGGTTAAGGCTACCTGTGCCTAGAAGAGATAGGTGCAGTCTCCCTAGAGCTCACTGGCTCCTTTCCACAGCAAGTGCGCGCCACTTACCCCTACTCTTCCGTCACGACCTTCGGCGGCTGCAGGGATGACTTCATGCTTGTGATTAGATCCATTCCAGACCAGAGCTCTGGAAAAGGCCACATTGACAAGCTGATCTTCAGAATGGCTGCTCCCAAGGTGAGTCTGACCACTGCTATGTTTCACTCTGGTGTGATATGGGGTGAGCGCAGGGCTTAGAGAGGAAACGGGTCACGGTAGGACACAGAGTAGCCCTGCCCCGGTACAATTTTTGGCTTTATGTGTAATCAGCATTCGAAAGGATTCAGGGAGTGATGCATCTCATTGCCACTGCTGAGCTGGCAGGGAAAGCGGGGCTGGGAGGGCGTTGACGCTGGTCCAGCCACGACTCTGCTCTTCGGTAATTCTCTAGAGCCCAGTACCATGCGGGCCTGAGTCGGCGCCCACTAGCTTGTCCTCCCTGCTGCAGGCCCCGAGTAGGGCAGGTCCTCTTTCAGGTGCTCTCCTCTTTGGCTCGGGTCCTGCTGCCGCCACACTAGTCAGTCTCCAGGGTGCCGCTCCCTCCTTGTGGTGAAGCCAGCAAAAGACCTCTTTCACTTTTAAGGTGCTGTTGCCACTAAGCAGAAGAAACACTGACCCGCAAAAATAAGTTACAGGGCGCAGAAACATAAGTGGCGGCTTACTCTTCCTGGACTCCTCCCGAGAGGAAACAGAACCCACGTTGTTCTGCACTTTTAATCCTGAAGCTGGAGTTTGCTGCACTCTTCCTCTTAATACCACCCTTGCCAAGGGAGAGGATATAGAACCCCGTCCCCAGGGTACTCTTGCCCGGCTGCAGGGACAGTGAGCAGAACATTGGCCTTGCATCTCTTGGGAGGGCCCTGTCCATCCTGAAGGACCTCCAGACCCACAGGGGCTCATTTCAGTGTGCCCCTAACCCTCCTGGCAGTGATCCCCTTTGGACATTTTCTTCCAGGTAGGGAGTTTGACAAAGAACCAAAGCCTAGGAAGGTTATGTACCCAGAGTAACAGTAGAAAGCAAGCCAGCAAGTCAAGGCTAGTTCAATTCCTTCATCCTCTGACCTCCTCAGATCGCAGAGGCTACCTTCATCATGGCCAGCTACATGAACCACTGCTCTGCAACTGCAGGCTCACCTCCCAGCCTGCCCGCAGCACACGCGCCAAGGAAGCTGGACGGGTGACAGTTCTGTGCTTCTGCTTCCTGTGCCACCAAGGGGCCAACGCTGCTGTGAATATTTGTTACCCTTTCCCCACCAGCACTGGTGCCTCTGGGATTAGCTTCATATCCTAGGGTTTCATACTACTGTGATGGGTCTGACAGCCCCCTCCACCCCCACCCAGCTGTTCTCTGACGTGTGCATTTCAGTGTGTGCAAAACTCTACTCTCTGGGTGCGGTGTGATATATCAGGGCTCAGCCTTTACACATTCAGACCCAGTGTCAGAACTACTTTGCCTTTTTTTTTTTTTTTAAACAGAAGTACTGACTCTGGATGCTACCTGGTCCTAGACACAGACAGGGATGATCCACTGATTCTGAGGCCAGCGGTGCTGTACGTGGAGCTTTCTGCACTGATACCCTCGGGGAGCTATTTTTTATATGGTGTACGGTCCTTATGTGGGGATTTATACTTGAAGTTTCCTGCACATCTCTGTATAGGACAGGACAACTCTAACGAAAGTGGAGAGCTTACTAAACCCGGACTTCCTTCCCCACATAGCAAAGGTGTGGGCAGAGCTGGAGAAAAGGGATAGAGTAGTTTTTCCCCTTTACTGGTGAGTGGGCACCTGCAGTGACCCTTGGGGGGCAGCAGCTTCAATCCCTGAGGGACCACGCACTATGCCTGCTGAGATTCAAGCTCTCCCTCACGTGGGACTAGAAGCTGACCCCAGAAGCACTCGCTGTCCAGGCACGGACACAGATAGGTCCAGTCCGACCGCTGCCTGTCTCACCTTAATGCCCAGACGGGCCTCGGTGAAGGCTGTGCTCCACTGCTGAAGGACAGATTCAGACCCACTGTCTCCTGGCTCTCAAAGCCTAAGCAAATGCCCTCTGCTGCTCTGTGAGGCCAGTGAGGATGAGTGAGGAACACAGAACGACCTCACCCCACCTCATTCAGGGGCCGGGCATGCTCCTCCAGGCCTCTGGGGAGCTCCTGCTGGGGATCAGCGGGGTGCACAGGGCGTGTGATACCGGCCCCAGCCTAAGAGTACCACATGAAAGAAGTAGAAAGTTCTTTCACCCTTTGCCTGCTTGAGAACATCATAACGCCCCTCAACTCAGGTCTGAGTGAGTGTGGGGGATGTGATATTTCCCCCCACACAAAAACGAAAGAGCTCACGCTCTGATTTCCCAACATCTAAGAAAACAGTTTTAGTTCATAGCTCTAGGGCAGCCTTGCCGTTAGTTCATGTAGTGCTGAAAACTGCGGGTGTAGCAGGAACACTCAAAAACCAAGCCTTTAACCCCAACAACGTGTGCGGGCTGCACACTGCAAAATCCGCAAGGTTAGAACTAGCGCATCCGAACGCCTCGGCTGCTGTCTCGCCCGCTCACCCGACGAGCACCACGCGAAGAGGCACCAGCCCCGGCCTCTTCCAGGTGAACTTGACTTTGCAAGGCGGGGAGCTTTACAGCCATTCTCTTCCTGCCTTTCCTCCAGGATCTGGGGTCTAGCTGGGACACTTCTACCTCGAACAAGACACACACCACATGTACCACTGGCTCCAGGGATAAAAGGCAGAGACTGTGGCTCTGGTTTGGTATCCCAAGCATCTCTTAGGCCAGTAAATATATTGTCTACCTAGGAAGTTTTTAGAAACAGGGTTCCAAAGAAGGAGTAAGAATGGAGCTGTGTTCATACTGAATTTTGGGGTCAGACTGTTTCCTTCGCCGTCTCTCCTTTCTGACCTTTCAGGACTTTGTCTTAGTTTATTAATTTTATACAAAAGAAACTGCCTTACAAATAAAAGCTTCCATAGTTTGCTTGTACATCCTCCTTTAACACGACAGTTCCATGTCTGTAAACCTAGGTCAAATTTCTGTCTCATGTTCTGTCTCATTCCTCTGGGCCAACGTGTCTTGAAAGAACAGAAAATGCTGAGTTAAAAAAAGTATCATTGTGCTTGATACCCATGACTGAAACGCCACAACCAAATTTGTCGATAAAAAGCAGCCGTCTGTGAACCAATTATTGTGTTTTAGAATGAATTCTGTTTATTGACAGAGTCATGACGAGCTAACCAACCCTGCACAGAACACAGGAGCTAAGCAGGCAGACTGGTCTTTTCAGAACATTTATTCCTTCTAACTTGTACCTGAACAGTTTGACTTTTTTTCCTTAACTTTTATACATCGGTACTATGCTGATGGAAATTATATCTTTCTCTGAACATTTGATATTGGTCTCCCAATGTAATTTTGATACAAAGTAAATTTGAATTTACTTTGTTCAATACAAAGTAAATAGGAATTTCACAAAGTGCTCTTAGCTGATGTTACTTTTTTTTTTTTTTTTGGTCTTTTTGAGACAGGATTTCACTATGCAGTTCAGGCTGGCCTCAAACTTATTAGCAGTCCTCCTGCCTCAGCCTCCTGAGTGCTGTGATTACAGGCAAGCACCACCACACCTGGCAAGACTGGGATTACTTTTGATAGATGGTATCAAAATTCTTAAGGTGGTTCCTTGTTTAGTAAAATAGGCAAAACCTTGGGGCTGGGGATATAGCTCAGTGGCATGGTGCCTGCCTGGCAAGCACGAGGTCCTGGGTTTGATTGTTGGTTCCCAAAATAAGAAAAACCTTCAAGAGGAACATTACAATACAGAAATATTTTGAGTCAGATTTCCAGTCACCTGCTGTGTGGTGATCTGCGATCCACTGCATCCATTCTGGTCTAGGACTATGTCCACCTGGTGGTTTGCAGTGGAAACAAACCAGCCACTAGAGCCTAGGTACCATCTCCCCCGCAAGACAGCACAGGCCTTCTGAATAGGAACTCACGGCCTTGTTGATGTGGCTTTCTGATGTGCCAGAACTTCCTGGCAGCTCTTGTACACTTCAATCAAGCAGTCCAGCCGGGGCTTGGCACTCTGAATTCCAAAGGGGAGAAATGCAGGGTTAGGTGAATCTGAGAGCTTACTGGTGCTGCAGCCACATGCACCCCCACTCTCACCCGGCTCCGGGTCTACACAGAATGAGCACGAGCTCAGGCACGAAGTTCAAGCCTCAGAGCACCTTGCTGGGAGGCTCCCACCTAAGCCCACAGCCCCTCCTGTGAACTGTGCAAAGGGAGCTCAAGAGAGCTTGGTATTCTAAGTTTCATGATAGCAAAAAGTAACAAGGGGACTGACAAGAGGTGCTCCAAGTTGTAAAGTGGACCTCAGAGACAAGACCATGCAGCTTAGTGTATAAATTCTGAAAAATATTTTGTACTACAAAATGTACTGCGACCAAAATTAAAAGCCACAGAATAGGAGAATTATATGTGAAAAGTATATTTAATAAAGTTTGCTATGCAAAATATACAGAGAATTGTTACACGTGCATCAACATCTAGATTCCACTTGACTAACAGAAGAGATAATTTAGACTAAGAGGAAATGAGAGGTGATTGACATCTGTAAGGAAATATGAAAAGCCTTTCATTTACAGAGATATAAATTTAACAATTATAGAATGCCTTTATCTACATAGCATAGAATGTAGATAGAAAATAGCATAGAAAAACAAGTACAAATTCCAGCTGTCCAGTCTTAAACACTAAAAGAATCTATCAAACTGTAGGGTTTAATAAAATAATCCTTAATGTAATGCAAGAGAATTATTTTTAGTTCAGCTGTCTTAAAACTTGTGAAAAAGAAAAGGTGGCATGGCAGGGTTAACGACACATAAATAACAGATAATTACCTATGAAGTAATTTAGTGGGCCAGGGATATAGCTCAGTGGTATAGTGCCTGCCTGGCAGGTGCAAGGTCCTCAGTTCAATTCCCCAAACCAAAAAAAAAAAAAAAACACAACTAAATGTTCTGAAGTCATTTAGTATAAGCAGACTTGTATGGTTTTTATAAGAGCAAAACAAAAAATAACCTGGATATGATTTAGAAAGCTAATGTTTGCTTTGGCAGCACATATACTAAAACTAGAACAATTTAAAAAGCTAGCACTGCATAATGGCTTTGTAAAAAGATGCATATTAGTGATTTAAGAAGACACAGCCAAACATGGTAGTGCACACCTGTAATCCCAGGGCTCTAAGAGACAGTGGCAGGTAGATCACAAGTTCAAGCCCACCCTGGGTAGCCTAGCAATTTAGCAAGACTTTATCAAAAACAAAAAAAGGGCTAGGAATTTAGCTCAGTGCTAAGGCCCTAGGGTCAATCCCAGTACCAAAAAAAAAGGCAGAACACAAAATAATGTGTAATAGCATATGTACCTCATTAACTTCTACATAAAGTTGTACATTGGTAGACTGAGAAAGTCAAAGTAGATGAATGGTGCTTTGTAGAGAAACAGTGATTTATAGGCAGAAGTTGCTGAATGTTTGACTTTTTTCTCCAAAATTTACAATTTTAATGATTGGCTGTACTTCGGTTAAGCCCAGGGCTTCTGCACTGAACTATATCCTTGGCCCTTACTTTTTTTAATTTTGAGAGAAGGTCTCTCATTAAGTTGCTACGATGCCCAAATTAGGCTTGAACTTTGAATTTTCCTGCTTTAGCCTCCCAGAATGTGCAAATGACGGGTGTCTATGGCCATACCCAGTTGAACTCCTAATATTTTCAAAAGCCCATCTTTGCCTTGGAGATAGACTGAAATAACTAAAATCCTAATTGCCACTAAAATTAGCTGTCAGGTATCTTCAGATATTCTGAGAACAGTCTGTTCCTGCTGAATGTAAGTAGCGCTGGATATGCAGAAAGAGGAAAAGACAGGATTTCAATGAGAGGAAAACTGTTCGGTCTCACCTGAAAGACAGGCACCACTTGAGATATATTATGGGGTTCCAGTGGGTCCTTCAGTAAGATGCAGAGGTAGTAAATCACCTTCTGCTGTAAGAAAGTAAACCAAATAAGAAGAGAGTTAAGTGGAACTTCTTTGTGTGTGGACTGAACCCAGGACCTCTGCACTGAGCTACATCTCCACCTGTTTTTACATTTTATTTTTAGGCAGGGTCTTGCTGAGTTACAAGTTGCCCAGGCTGGGCTCCAAATTGGAATCCCCTGCCTCAGCCTCCCAGAGTGCTTGGATTTCAGGCATGCACCATCACACCCAGTTTCATTTGATACTCTGTTGCCTTCAGTGGAATACTCAAAAACCTTGTATAAATCCTTGTCTCTAAGTACTGTAATACTTGATAGCTTTTGAAGTGAGGGAAAAGTATAATTCTATAAAAAGCAAAAAACTAAAAAGGTCCTTTTCCACAGTGGCAAATCCAGAGTGATCCGGCCCTGCCAAGGGTATCAGATCTCACTGTCACCTTCAGTGTCTCTTCAGCCCCCTCTCCCCTCTTCCAAGCCCCACAATCAAATGATCTGACCACCCCCCAAAAGAGCATGTACATCAGCATGTACCTGTAGTCCCTGCTACTCGGGAGGCTGAGGCAGGAGGACTGCTTGAGCCTGGGCATTAGAGGCCAACATGGGTAACAGAGTGAGACCCTGTCTCTTAAAAACAAAAAAACAAAAAAGGAAGAAAAGAATAGAGATGATTTTGATGCCAGGCTAGAAAATTTGAAATCCTAGCTTCCTATCCATGAAAATCTACTGTGTCTCTCTAAAAATAGTCACGCTGCATAACATGTTTGTCGACAGCATACAACAGTGGTCCTGTAAGATAACAGAACAGCAAAACCCTTACTGCCTAATGACATCACAGTGTCACAGTGCAATGTGTTTCTTACACGTTTGTGGTGATGTTGGTATAGACAAACTGCTGTGCTACCAGTCATCTAATTATGTGTAGAATATATGCTCATTGATAATAAACGATGGTTACTGGTCTGTTATTTACCAGACTCTATTACTTATTATGGTTGACTTAGAATACAGAGCAGCAGCTCTCCAGCCACAGCTTGCCCTGAGTTACTCCATTTTGGGTACAAACGCTAAGATGGAATGGACGCGCGGCATGCCCGTAAGGTACAGATTCATGCTAATAAAAATTACTACCTGGGTGTGATGGTGCATGCATGTAATCCCAGCACTTGGGAGGCTATGGGAGGAGGATTGCAAATTGGAGGCCAGCCTGAGCTGCATAGCAAGTTCAAAGCCAGCCAGGACTACACACTAGTAAGACCTTGTATCAAAAATTTTTAAAAAAAATATTGATTGTAACACATGCCTATAATCCCAGCACTTTGGGAAGATGAGGCAGACAGAGCTCAAGTCCAAGCCTAACCTGGGCAGCTTAGTTTCTTGGTGAGACCCTGTCTGAAAAGAATAAAAATTAAAAAGGGCTGGGAATGTAGGTCAGGGTGAAGGCTTTGGGTTCAATCCCTAGTATTAGAAAAAAAAAAAAAAAAGAAAACAAAACCTACCTGTGAACTTAAGTTAAATCAGAGACACATAGACACAGGGCTTGCTGCATCACATCAGAGACACTGGGCCAGCAAGCTTATCAATGTATCAGACTAACAAATGAGGCAGCCACCTCAACCGGAGAGGCCTAAGCTGTGTAACATGGCACACCGACCTGTGTACACCTCAGGGCCTCTGCCCAGGGCACTGCTGGGCCACAAACTACCAAATGGCCTCAGCTCAGGCAGTTCCTCCCTGCCCTCTGACACAGGCTATCCAGACCCTTCCCTTCCACAGCCGCACTACTGAGTTACTGACCAATACCTCACCACCTCCAGGGACTCTCACATGTGAGCAACTCTTTGCCTTTGCTCTCTCCACGCCTCTTTAAGTCCTATAGCCTCTTTGTTCTCTTGTTTCTATACATTACCATATTACAGGCGCTAAGTTAGGTAGAAACATTACAGGCAGGCAGACAGGACTGGGCCCTGCAGAGGTCAATGCAGAAGACAACCGCGGCTGGAGGCACATTCACTGAAGGCCAGACTTCAAGAAAAAGAAGAAGCTGGGGTTGGTGGTGCACGCTTGTAATCCCAGCACTCCTGGGAGGCTGAGGCAGGGGGATTGTTGTGAGTTTAAGACTAGCCTGAGCTACAAAGTGAGCTCAGGGCCAGCCTGAATTGCACAGGGAGACCCTGTTTCAAAAGAAACACGAAAAAAGAAAAAGAACTACTCACCCATATACTTCCCCTAAGGATGAACTGCAGTGACTGATATTCTAAGTAGGCATCAAGCACCCGGGGGCAGACGACCAAACCTTCTGGGGAAGTCCTTGTCTGCCCTTGTGGGCTTGCTACCTGGCTTGTTTCCCCACTTGAGCCCCATTTAATCAGTATTAGCCCAAGGACTATACCTGTTGTAACCTTACTGGTTCACCATGGTCTTGTCCCACCTCACACCCATCGTCTGATGTGCCACTGGGTCAGTATTACCTAAGTGACGATACTTGTAATCGTATTGGTTATAGTTCTGTCCCACACTGAACCCATCTCACCTCCTGGCTTTGCTCAATAAAACACCCTTGAGAAGCAGGGTTGATGGGCAACCCACTTTCTGGGTCCCTTTCTGTCCTTTCAGACCAAAGCTTCTCTCAATAAACTCTTCCTACTTTTAACCTCCATCATTCCTAGAATTCATGCCTTGACTTTGGAGAACACGAACTCTGCGTTTTGGACATCTAGCAGGTTGCAAGTTACAGTTCCTCTATATCAACCATTTTCTGTGTGATATGTGATTTGAGTGCTATGATCATTAAGGGTTAGGTATTAATAATAGAGACTGGAATGAAACAAAACACCTAACAGTTGCCATGGGCACAACTCCAAATGAAATCTCTAGTACAGTGAAGCTAATGATGCTGACAAGCTTGTGAGCTTTTTGAGACAGGGTCTGGCTATGCAGTTCAGTCCAGACTTGAACTCACTATGTAGGCCAGGCCAGCCTCAAACTCACAGCGCTCCTCCTCATTCAGCTTTCCAAGTGCTGGGATTACAGTGCTGAGATTACAGCCATGCCCAGCTTGTGAATGATATCCAATAAAATCTGACACCGTGGAAAGATACAAACATGCCAGTCTTTATTAATGGTATACGTGGCTCCCAAGAGGAACTCCACTATAAAAAAGTTCACTGTAAGGCAGGACGCCAGGTTATCTGGCAACAGCCTCATACATCTCCCATTGACTGTCTCCTGACCGCATCACAAGGCCATGGCTCAGTGACCTGTCCACTACACTTATGTATGTACACTGTCAAGTCTGAGCAGCGAGGAAACTAACAATGCATTTCCCAGACCAAGTCCCATCACTAACTGAAGCATGACTGTAAAGGGACTTATCTTTTCAATGTCAGTCTCACTTCTATGGTTTATACATGCCAACTAAAGGAAACGCTGCAAGTACTGGAATAGAGGGTCCTTGAGTTTAATTCTGCAACATCAAATACTTTAGGAATTAAGACTCAAGTTTAAACTGGGTGTGGTGGTGCACACCTGTAATCCCAGCACTCTGGGAGGCTGAGGCTGGAGGATCACAAGTTCAAGCCTGGCCTGGACAACCTAGTGAAACACTGTCGCAAAATAAAACAAAAAAGGGCTGGAGATGTAGCTCAGTGAAGAAAGCCCTGGGAACAATCCACCGAAAGACTTCCCCTCAGAGAGGACTGTGATACTCACCCCTTAAACACTTACCATGTAAATAGCCTCGTTAATGACAATGTCCTTGACTTTGCCCATCTCTATGAAGGTAGTGTTTTCTTTGCCTGACGCGTAGGATGACGTCATTTGGATGCCAAGAGAATCAATGATTAACAGGGTCTCCTGATCAATCTTCACAAAGTGGAGGTAACCAAGCAGGCCTAAGAGAGTGATGAAGATGGCGGCTGAGAGGATCATGCTGTTCTGAAGAAAGAGCCAGACACAGGTGGTAAGACTGCCAAAGAGGCCTCCGCATGCCCATGTGCAGTAAAAGTCAACTACGCAGTGGGGTAAAAGGCCCTTGCGCTGCTGTGAGTTGCACAATGAAGGGAACATGTATGGAAGAAGATGAACCACTTTTATTTGGGATTGGCAGTGCTATGAAAGTATACAGTAAAACGAATCCAGACTACTAAGGAGTAGGTCTGGGGAGACCCCTAGGAAAATATCCACTATCGCATCAATCTCAGAAATTCTTCTTTCAAAATTATAACTTAAGGGCCCAGATCTTTTCTTCTTGTGCTCCCTCAGCAGAATATATAGCACAAAATGGTAGACTGAACAACTAACTGTAAAGTGCATATCACAGTAGCGGATACTACTCCTCACCTGATAATGGCCATTTATCCTTCCTAATACAATCTGGAGTGAATCATGATTGGCACAGAAATGAGCATGTGACACAACTCTGGCCCATGAGACGGGCAGTGGGGCTACCAGAAAGGCGGAAGTCCATCTTATAAAGAGAATCAAGGAAGAAAGGTCCCCTAGATGCCAGAACTACTATAACT
>NW_004955466.1:2606408-2608651 GCF_000276665.1 Chinchilla lanigera | reverse complement strand
TATTTGTTGGTCTTTCTGAGACAGGGTCTCACTATGCAGTTCAGGCTGGCCTTGAGCTCACTTTGTAGCCCAGGCAGGTCTCAAACTCACAACAACCCTTCTGAGTGCCGGGATTACAGGGGTGCACCACCACACCCAGCCCCAAGAGCTATAATTGAGAAAGCCAGCAAAGGAAAAAGTCATTGATGACCCGGAATCAATAAAATTCAGTAATTCTGGACTGCATTCCTTGAAGTATTTAATTATTCTTTGTACTGTCTAGACACCCTCCTTGATTAACTCTACACTATTACCTTGGCATCTGTCTTTATTAGACCTGAGCTGCACAGCTGTAGCAAGGATCTTGCTAAGTTAGTTTGAGAGAACCCTCACTCTTGGTATATGATAACCCTGGCTTGCTGTGTGAATCAGCTTTCTGTTACTATAACAAAATACAGGCCTAGCATGCATATGGCCCTAGATTCAATCCCCAACACAAGGGAGACTGGGGCTCATGAAGGACAGAAAACTTTTATTTTGGCTCACAGTTTTGTAGGTTTCAGCCAATGGTCAGTTGGCCCCCTCAGTTGGCAAAACGAG
The DNA here is from genome assembly GCF_000276665.1 of Chinchilla lanigera. Taxonomy (NCBI): domain Eukaryota; kingdom Metazoa; phylum Chordata; class Mammalia; order Rodentia; family Chinchillidae; genus Chinchilla; species Chinchilla lanigera. The sequence continues at coordinate 2,608,072 of NW_004955466.1, read as the reverse complement.
GTTGACTGGACCTCAATTTATGTTTCATCCCTTTTCAAGATTGACATCATGCTTGTTAGGTCCCTCACATTCTACCCCTCCCGACTTGAAGACAAAAAACTTTGACAGACCACTAGTCTGTTCAAACAGAAAGCCCCTTACTCAGTTTGAGAGACTAAAGTAAATCTGTTTATCAGGATGGTTTCCAGGCCTGGTTCTCAGGCCTACAGGAGACCTCATAAATCTACAAAACACTACGCTGTAAATCAGCAACATGCCAATGTCATCCCGCACTTCCCTCCGCCAGAGGCACCAGACCTCCCAAAGACCACTGAGAAACTTAAAATTTTCCACCTTGCTCAGTAAAACTGCCCCCTCCCATCCTAAAGTAGTCTATAAAGCAGGCCCCCCTTCCTTCGTTTGGGGCCAACGGCTTTTTCACCCTTGGCCAGGCTGCACTCAGTCTAAAATAAAGACACTGCTGTTTGCTTCAATCCTGCCTGTCTTGGTGGTCTTGGGTGCTACTCAGGGTGCAGCCTGACAGATAAGAGGTTTACAGGGGCATCCAACTGTATCCCAAGGTCTCCAGCCATTGTCCTAAATCTGTTATGGCCTGGATTCCAGGAAGAACACAGCCCCGCATGACTGATCCCACCACAGAGACACTCATTTCATGGGAACAGAACGTCTCTCGCTTGTGAAGACCTCAGAGCTAGAAACCCAGGACTGAGACAACGATCAACCAGAACCCAGGCCACCAGCTAATCCTTAAATGCTGGCTGCCTGCCTTTGGGAGTGGGCCAGTGTGATCCCCTCCATCCAAGTGTGCCCCCTCCAGTGCTCAAGCTGGAGTCCTTTCCTACTTTTTGTTTCCTTCTTTGTTAGGACTGGCCTGATCTTTGTTAACTCCTCAAGCTAAATTCCCTTACCATTTTCTCTTACTTTCTAATTAAAGCTTTTTCCTATAAATTTGTGCATGTTTTAATTATCCCTTCTTGCTAAAAGCAAGGACCCACGGTAGCCAGTGACAAGCACGCCCAGTGACTCAGTACCTCCCACTAGGCCCCTTCCAACAAGCACCAAACTGAGGCCCAAGCCCTTACAACATGCTTTAGCCCAGTGTGGGGGTGTGCATCTTTAACCCCAACTCTGGAAGGCTGAAGCAGGACTGCAAATGCCAGCCAGTCTTGGGCAACTTAGTGACTTCGTGAGATGCTGTCTCAAAATAAAAAATAAAAAAGGTCCAAGGATGTAGCTCAGTGTAAGGGCCCTGGGTTCAATTCCCAGTACCAAAAGGGGTGGGGAAGGGTTGGGGGAGATTTCAGCTCTAAACTATAGCACTTGCCTTCTACAAGAATCTCGACAAGTCAGTTCAGCCAGAACTCTAGCTTGGTCCTGATGCTTCCTCTTAGTAACTTCCCATCCACTGATTTCCATCCTGTTCAATGGCTATAAATCCTCACTTGCCCTTGCTGTGTTTGGAACTGAGACCACTTCTATACCGAAATCTTTTTTCCTCTATTCAATAGTTCGTAATTTTGTTGTTGTTGTTTTTGTGAAGGCATTGGGACTTGAACCCAGGGCTTTCACACTGAGCTACACCTCCATCTTTTTTTATTTTTTGTTTTAAGACCAGATCTCAGGGGCTGGGGATTTAGCTCAGCGGCAAAGCGCCTGCCTGGCAA
>NW_004955466.1:2596944-2605628 GCF_000276665.1 Chinchilla lanigera | reverse complement strand
TTTTTTGCGGAGGGGTACTGGGAATTGAACTCACGACCTTGCACTTGCCAGGCAGGTGCTGTGCCGCTGAGCTATATCGCTAGCCCCTGATTTTTAATTTTTTATACAGTTGTAGGAATAAAAATAAACCAAAAAAACATAAAATATTTACTTCTCATGTTTGGCTTTTTAAAGGAAATTTGTTGACCTCTGTGCTAGATAATTCTTTTTTGACCAAAAAAGGAGGATTCAATGTTGGGCCTCTGATGATCCAAGAAGACCCACTTTGAGTTAATTAACTGCCTTGTGTAGACAGTGTCCTGTACACAGTCTGAACTGAGTAAGTATTATGGGATACAAATGGAATAGACTTCAGTCCCTGCCCAAACAGGCTTATTAGTGGCAAAGTTAACATAGAGAAAAAATTCTGGAGAAGGCTGTAGTACTGACTGTAAGTGCCAAAGTGTGTGTGTGTGTTAAGGGGGTGGGGGACAGACAGACAGAGATCCCAGGAAGACTTTCAGGGAGGCAGGACTTCATTGGATCAGAGAATATGGTGGCTATTGACAGATATGAAACAATTAGTTGAAAAGGAAAAAGAGGAAACATTTAAGCTGAAATAAATGAAATTCAAAACCAGGTGCTTGTTGGAAGGGGCCTAGTGGGAGGTTCTGAGTCACTGGGCGTGCTTGTCACTGGCTACCGTGGGTCCTTGCTTTTAGCAAGAAGGGAAAATTAAAACATGCACAAATTTATAGGAAAAAGCTTTAATTAGAAAGTAAGAGAAAATGGTAAGGGAATTTAGCTTGAGGAGTTAATGAAATGCTCAAAATGTCTTAACTACTTAGAGCTTTTCTACTTCACTTTTCTGTCTGGAATTAAATAATTCAATATTCATTGGGTCAGAGTTAAGATACATATGTGAGTAAATCCCTTCAATCAGACTTCTTCTCCAGATATTTATTACCCTCATAGATATTATGAAAAAGAGGAAAGATAAGAAATGTTGGTACAACACAGAGCCCTACAGAAGTGTTGGAGTACAGGTTAAAGAAGATAAGTCATTAGCTTCCAAGGCAGTTGGGGATAGTTGGGTAATTATTAGCATGAGAGAGAAAAGTATAGGAAGGAAGCTTGCATAAAAACAGACTTCTATTTAAAAATTCTGCTTAAGGGCTGGGGATTTAGCTCAGCGGCAAAAAGCGCCTGCCTGGCAAGCGCAAGGTCGTGAGTTCGGTTCCCGATACCGGAGAAAAACCAAAAAAAAAAAAAAAAAATTCTGCTTAAGATCAGTTATACTATGGTATAATGGAAAAAAGGGGGGGGGGGTTCAAAGTCAGAGAGCCCTGGGCTTGAAGCCCAGATCTGTCACGTAACGGCAAGTTATCACTTTCTGAGCCTTAGTTCTCTTCTAAGGTGGAAGTAAGGAATTCAGTATAGCACTTGGCTCTCTGTGGGTTCCTCCTCCCTGTACGACTAGACCTCAGGCTAGTATCAAAGTTCAAATAATTATAAATTAAATTGGAGAGGGTTTTCAAGTCAATTTAATTATTTCAACTGACCTATGAAGAAACTTGTAGACACAATTTGGTACAAATGAAGGCAGTGGCGGAGCACACCTATAATCTCAGCCCTGAGGCAGGAGGATCACAAGTTCAAGGCCAGCCTGGGCAAGACCCTGGCTGACATAGCAAGGCCAGACATAGCAAGACCCTGTCTCAAAAAGCGCAGGGGTGGATTAAGGCATCTTACTTTGGCTACTTCTATGCTAAAGTACTGTGCTCTGAAATAGCTCTGAAAAACACGGTATTACCAAAAACAAAAAATAACAATGGGTGCAGTAATGGAAGCAATATGCCAATTACAGAAATCAATAGGCCTGATGTACTTAGCTGCGGTGAAATCACTCCTAGAATAATATACTATTTAAGCATACTATCTAAGAAACTAGAACTCATCCTGAAAATGACAATTCCGATGACTCTTTTGAGTACTGTCACAAAGTTACTGCCCTTGACCCTCGTAATACTCCAAAGTAGGCTTTTTTCTACATTTTCTTTCTTTATTCATTTTGAGACAGGATCTCGACACGCAGCCCAGGCTGACCTCGAACTGGCTACAATCCTCCTGCCTCGGCCTCCCGAGCGCTGGGATTACAGGCGTGCGCCACCATGCCCGCCTTTCTGAAGCAGATATTCATTCTATTTCAGAGATGCGAAATCTGAGGCTCGGAGAAAATACGAACGAGGCTGGGAACGGAGCACAGACCCTGCTCATGTCTGAAATTTCCCAATTCCTCAGAAAGCACACTTGAAATCGAGGAAGAGACTGCGAGAAGGGTGAATTAAACTGCCTGGAAAACTCCGGGCTAGGAAGAACGCGACACTACAGCCGCGCACACACCCCTACCTGCGGAGGGCACAGCTTGTGCAAGCCTACGCAGAAGGCCGTTAGCCGAGACACTGCCGAGCAGGAGGCACGGACGGGACGCGCGCTCACGCCCCGCCAGAGCGCGCAGGTGAGGGGCTGTGCACCTGCGCCCGCAGAGCTCGCGGCCGGGGAGCTCAGGCGGTGCGAGGGCAGACGCACGCCGGCTGGGCGGCTGCCCCCAGCCCCAAACCTCCCGGAAAGAGCTGTCCAGCAGAGCGCTCCCCGGAACCAGCGAGGCCCCGCCCCGGGCCCCGCGACGCGCGGTCCCCGCAGGCCTGGGCGCCCCCCGCCCTCGCGCCGCGCGCTACCTCGCACAGAGCGAAGAGTCCGTAGGCCGCCAGCCACACGGTGCAGGTGACGGCGGTGAGCGAGCGCAGCGACAGCCGAGGGCAGCTGACGCAGAACTCCCGGCAGAAAGGCGAGTAGGAGCGGCACTGCAGGGCCAGACGGCCGCCGCAGATGTCCGAGAAGATCCTCTTGTCCTCCATGGCCGCCTCGCTTGTAACCCCGGACGCCGCTCTAGCCCACCCAGGGGCAGGCGCGGTCCGCTCTAGCCCACCCAGGGGGTAGGCGCGGTCTCGCCGGCTCCGGACGCGCGCCCGGAAGTGGGTCTGCCCCGCCCCTTCCTTCGCTCCGCGCAGCCGCAGTTGCGTACCGCGCGCCCTGCGTGAGACTTGGGGACCCCCGTGTTTGCAATCCCGGCTGAGACCGCGTCTGTGACCGTCTCCTGGCGGGGGTTCATAGGGGGCCGACAGCTGCGGGCTGATGGAAGCTGCTGTTAACGTGCTTTCGCCGGACAAACTGATTTCCGTTGCTAAACCAGAAGAGCGCCAAGGAGATGGTCCGCTGGTGTTCATTCATTCCACCCCTGCGTTCCTGTGCCAGGTAGTTCTGCGAGCCGAGGATACCGACGCGATCTCCGCCTGCAGTACTTCTGGTTGTTTTTGTTTTGTTTTGTTTTTACCTAGTAGGACAAACGATATGGAAATAACCTTAGATGGTGTTGGTAATAATGTGCTGACCGGCAGGGATGGACCGGGACCTCCCGACGAGGCCAGGAAAGGTCTCTGAAGCCCCTGGACGGGGTGTCACGCTGGGGCGCGCAGGAGACGGAGTAGGAAAAGAAGGATCAAGAAAACCTCCGAGGCCGGAGCGAGTTGGGCTGATTGGAGGAGCCCAACTGCGGGGAGGTTGGCGCGTGGGGTAGAGTTTTGAGTTGGGGGAGGCAGATAAGGATGAGGTTGTAGCGCCTGGTAAAGAGTTAAGGTTTCACAGCCTGGGAATTCCCTCTCCCAGTCTCCTGCGGGAAGCATGGAGCAGACAGGTCCCGGCAGTGAGGCAGGCAAGCCGGAGGGGAGGTGCGGAAGCTCTGCGGAGCGCAATTACTAAACCTATGAGTAATGAATAGCATGTGGGTTCACGTTTTACTTCAGATGGGGCCCAAAAGTGGTTGTGTAGCCTAGTGAAACGCTTGCGGTCCTTCGGCCCGGAGCAGCGGCAGCCGTGGGTATTAAAGAGATGATCCCTCTGTGTATAAAGATCAAGTCCCTGAGATGAAAGTCAGGCTCACTTTATTCATATTCCTATTCTCTATTTCTCTCCATCTCACCATGAAAATTTTCCTTCAAGCATTTTGCTTTTCCAATTTTATGTCCGTATCCTGAATCTAACCAATACCTCTCATAGAATGTCTTTTTATAATTGTAAAAGTGATATTTTCTTATTGTAGGAAACATGAAAAATACAAAAAAGAAAAAAAATTTAAACCACCCATATTTGCACACATAGAAGCACCATCAATGTTTTTGGGAAACTTTAGTCCTGACAGTTTTTTGTGTTTTTTTTTGTTTTTGTTTTTTTGTCTTTATGAGACAGGGTCTCCCTGTGCAGTCCAGTCTGGCCTTGAGCTCACTTTGAAGCTAGCCCAGGCTGGTCTCGAACTCGCAGCAATCCTCCTGTCTCAGCCTCCTGAGTGCTGCCATTACAGGCGTGGGCCTTGAACTCACTGTGTGGCCCAGGCCAGACTGATCCTCCTGCCCCAGCCTGGAATTACAGGCATAGGCCACCAGGTTTGGCCTAGTCTTGGCATTCTTAACCTTAGCTCCGTGGAAAGAATCAGGGTTTCATCTTCTGTTCCATAAAATTCTAATTGAGACGTAACATTTCCTCTGATTATGAATATAGGCAACAAACCAATTAGTAACAATACTTGTGATTCTTGTCACTGACAGAAATCACAAATTTTTCATTTAATAATAATCCTTATAATTATCTCAAAATGTAATGTCCAGGCATTATTACTTAAAAATTGCAAAAGTTACTAGTGGTACCACTAGATCTTGTTATTTAATGAGTCAGTAGAGACATATTACTATAACATTTTCAAAAGATTTTGATAGGTACATTTTAATTCAATTTGTTTTCTTTGAAATCCTATGCATTATCAAACATTATTATGACAAACTTTGTTGGCTTTACCAGTCTTATAGAGGGCCTACTGCACAAAAAAATACTATAAACATGATTGGATAAGAAATTTCACGAGTAAGCTGGGCATGGTGGTGCACACCTATAATCCCAGCGCTAAGGAGGCTGAGGCAGGAGGATCATTGTGAGTTCGAGGCCAGCCTGGGCTACAAAGTGAGCTCAAGACCAGCCTGAACTGCATAGCGAGACCCTGTCTCAAAAAGACAAAAAAAAAAGAAAGGAATTTCACAAGTAGCTGGGTTTGTTGTCAAATGCCTGTAACCCCAGCTGTTCAGGAGGCTGAGATAAGAGAGTTGAAAGTTGGAGGTCAGCCTGGGCGACTTACTGAGATCCTGTCTCAAATTAAAAAATAATTATTAGGAGTAATGTGGTAATCCTTTGTTCTGTCAGATCACAACATTATTTTAACTCTCTTGGAGTCTGGCACTTCAGTAGAAAATAAAACGTGTACATGGCATTTACCTCGATGCCAGCTGAGATATTAAGTAACAAATTCTCTTGAGCATGGCCTTGTAAAAACAGCAAAGAATGATTCTTTCCACTCTCAGCGATGGACTTCAAAGTAGTCGCAAGCCTCAGACATCCCGTAGAAAGTGTTGGCAAGGAAGGGCAGCTGGTAGAAAGGCCTTACATTTAGTCCTAGCCAGGTTTCTTCAAGATTTCGTATCTTTTTGCAGGGTCATTAGAAGAGCTCACAGCTAATTTCCTAGTGAATTCAGCTGCAGATGAGGGTGCAAGAAAAACATGTATACCCTAACCCTATATTTACCAAGGCAGGCAAACTGCAATAGCAAAAGAAGTTCACAGTTTCAGTGGCTTAACAAATGTTTATTGTCTGCCCGCAGTTCCCCACGTGTGCTCCTGGGCGGGTGACTCATACTGTTCTTGCTGAGTGGTGACTCAGGGACCCATTTCCTTGCATCTGGTGGCTTCATGACCCCCTGGGGGCTCCACATGGTGCTCTCCATTGGATCCTGTGCGTCTGGTCAGTAGATGAGGGGCAGTGAATGAAGAATGGGTGGGTTTGTGGCCAAACTCTCCGTGTTCCATCCGCTGCTACTCATCCCCGTGGCTGTGTCTAACTTCAAAGGAAGCTGGGAATCATGGTCAGTCAAAGTGCTCAGTGGAGAAGGTAATGATTTGTGAAATGCGTACGTATTCTTGCCGTACTTTTCAAAGTGCTGCCTGCAAGGACCAGGGAGGAGAGCAAAGCTCCTGGCACTGCCTCTTCCTTGCCCTGCAAGGGCACGGCACTTCTGTGGCTGGAGGACAGCAGGACGGACGCAGGGTGACAGCAGCAACACAAGAAGTTGGCTGCTATCACCACATTTTCAGGCTGTGAAAGAAGTGGCCGGTGATAATCTGGGCAGGTGGAAGACGCCATTGAGGGAAAACAGTACATACAAATCGAAGCCAAGGCGCTGTTGCAGAAAAACAAAAATCTCACAGGCACAGACCTGGTTAAACAGTGCAGACAAATGCACAGCCAGGATTGAAGTTGGGGCACATTACCAGATTCCTTATCCAAGACCTGTGTGTAAGTGTGGCTTCGGTTTGCGGGCGATTCATCTGCCGCCAGGGGGCCTCACCGCACTGTGAGGTCAGGGCCTTCGAACCTATGAGAAACAAAACTTTCCATTGTATCTCAGGCCTGCTGATGAAATATCCTAACCTGGAAGAAAGTTAGTTTCTCACAGTTATCAGCCAATTCGGTCTTGAACATAAACCAGATGAGATACCATGAGCTTGCTTTCTGATGAGAGGCAAAAATTCAAGTATCTTCAGACCTCCAAAGTGGGTCTTAACCATGATACGTGCCTAGCCAGCCCTAGGGTTGGTCTGGGTGGTGCTGCCTGAACAGACACCGTTAGCTCTAGGGTTCATGGACCTCACATCCTCCCTGAAGTCATCTTTGGAAAAAAAGCCTGTGGGAGGAAGGCTGACAGTTGTAACACTTCATGGAAATACCGTTTGCCACGCATCAGCTGATACAAAGAAAGTGGACAGTTCCTGGAAGTTTTTATGGCTGCTATAAAACTATATGCTACTCTCAGATATTTCAGGGGTTTTTTCTCCTCAAGTTAAAGTGGGTTTTTTGTATGCTTTCTTGATGGTGTTTTTTGTGGGGTTTTGATTCTTCCAATTTCCAGGTAATCTTCCCTTAAAAAGTGAATCTGTAAGCCAGGTGTGATGACACATACATGTACTCCTAGCAAGTTCGAGACCAGCCTAGGCAAGTTAGTGCTCTAGGGAGACACTGTCTCAAAATAAAAAGGGCTGAGGGTGTATGTAGCTCAGTGTGAAGGCCCTGGGTTGAATCCCCAGCACCAAACAAAACAAAAACCCAACGACAACAAAAACCCTGCCTTTTTAAATGAGTCATGGTTTTTCAGGGAAGTTTAATAAGATATCCATTCCCCCACTCCATACACAAAAGTGCATGCCTTAGTTAAATGTGTAAGTTTATTTTGAAGCCAGTGATTTCTTAAGAAGTACTTAGGATCTGAAAAGCTTCCTTGAAACTGATTGTATTTACTGTATTTTACTTTAACATAATTGAAAAGTACAAGACCTGACCTGGCTTTTACATTATGTCTAAACAGAAATGGGACAAATGGAAATGAAAACATAGGGTCTTTAGAATTAGTAATTTAGCCTGGCATGGTGGCGCACGCCTATAATCCCAGCACTTGGGAGGCTGAGGAGGATCAAGGATCGTTGCGAGTTCGAGACCAGCCTGGGCTACAAAGTGAGCTCAAGGCCAGCCTGAACTGCATAGTGAGACCCTGTCTCAAAAAGACCAACAAATAAAAAAATAAAAATAAATAAATAAATTTGACTTCAGGGGTCAGGTGGTAGAGCATTTGCCTAGCATGCAAGGAAGGCCCTGAGTTTGATCTTCAGCACTGCAAAAAAGAAGGAAGATATAAAAAGTATAAATTTGACTGCAGGTGGCAAAGGAACTTCTTGCAGCCTGTTTATCTTGGCAGTTGAAAAAGGAACAGGCCTGAACAAGGGCCACAAAGCTCAGTTTGTGTTTTCTTCAAGAACAGAGTACATGTGTGACACCTAGCTGGCAAATACTACCAGCCTCCAGTTTGAACGTAGGCTCAGTCAGTCACTTGGGACCCTTTCTCTCCCAGAAGGGTACCCAGTGATACTTGGGCATAGACCATACTGCTTCACCTTATGTGTCTGCAGGTCCTAGTCTTTTTGTCTAGCTGCAATGACAGACTAACACTTGTGTCTCTCAGAGAGCAGAGACCAAAATGTGTACCCTCTTGGCTCACAAAAGCAAACAAGGAAAAGATTATCCAATAACTTTGGGTGAGGGTTTTTTTTAAAAAAAAGTCCAAAAAATGGTTATTTTTATCTCATTATGCAAAATGCATTCAGTCCATCTCCAAGAGTTGCCAACAACCGAACAGTTCAAGCATTGCTCAAAAGTCCAAGTCTAAAGTCTCCTTTGAGACTCATGGCAAACTCTTAGCTGTGAGGCCCAGGGTAACAACAACAACAACAAAAAAGATTACATAAGCGTCAGCTTTACCCTCACACATTGCAGCAGCTTTACTCATCACCTCTCAAGAACTCCCAGCACGGCTTTCAGACCTGTCACGTATTGCCCAGCCTCCCAGGTCTTCCTTTGAAATATGAGTGGGAGCTGCTGAGCCCCACAACTCTTACGTTCTGCATGCATACCAAAGCAGCCTCGTGTGGACAACGTCAAGGTCTGCTGCCAGCAAGAGCAATGGTTGGGCTCCCATGGACCACAGTTGCTGCAGCCT
>NW_004955466.1:2592901-2594584 GCF_000276665.1 Chinchilla lanigera | reverse complement strand
TTCTCGGGACCTGTCACTACAGATAATACCAACATATGGCGCCACGAACAGGGACTTGAGTACGAAAGGAAGTCTATGAGACTAGAGCATGAAAATAAGTCTTCGAGACTAAGGTATGAAAATAAGTCTTTGAGACTAGCAAAGGGAATTGAGGAAATTAAGTCAGTGCTCGACGGACCGGAGGAGAACTGGGGGGCAGGTGAGCCCGGTCTCCGGGATTGTTCATCAGGGTTATGGGAAATTTTCTGTTTCGGAAAAAATACGAAACATAACAAGAGATTTTACAGGAGATAGGAAATGAGGAAACTATCATTTCAGGAACAGGGACCAATTGCAGAGGAGGAAGGAAGGTATGGATCTTTTAGATCCAACACTAACTATAAGAAGGGGAAATTGGATTTTCCTCTGCCTTCTTCTTTGGTCTCCTCAGCATATTTTTTGGCTTCTCGGGCGTATCTGGCGCAACCCTCTTCCCCTACATATGATATGTTTACTCCTTTTAGGGACCCACCTCAGGGATCTCTTTGCTGCCACCAGAGGTAGCGCAGCATTAGATATCCCCTCCTTAGAGAATGTTATGTTATCCCCTGCTTTAGGAGTTCAGAAGATTAGAACCAGGATTTAAGGGCCTCTATGTCAGGAATCAGTTGGTTTAATTGTGGGAAGAAGTGGTTTGACTTCAAAAGGGATGATAGTGCATATAGAAGTAATAGACTGACTTTAAAGATGAGATTCAGGTTATGATGCAAGCTTTACAGCCATGTCGGGTTGAAGCAGGAGAGCATATAGCCCAATTGTTGCTTCTTCCATATGTGGAAGGTCATGCCGCTCCCATGGAGCATCTAGGGGGTTTTGGAAGTACCTATTTTTTGGAAAGATATTCATACTGGAAAATGGGAAAAAGGTACTGTTCAAATTTGGGGGAGGGGATCTGCTTGTGTCATTACAGATTGAGGAGATAAAGTGTGGCTACCTGTTAGAAGTATTAAAACCTCAACATGAGCCACAAAAGAGTCAGACTCAATCTCAATCCTCCAGGGGAAAAAATGAGTGATGCCACTACAGCACCAACCTTGGATAATAATAAAGAACATTCAGAAAGTGCAATCCCCAACTTAGGGGCAACTTAAGAAAGTAACCCATGATGTTGAGAAGCTGCTGCATTCCACTGGAAAATATTTATAGCTGGTAATATATTTTCAGCCGTGTTGGCTGTCATAGCCACTATGATAGTCACTGACTTTATGGAATCAGGCGTATATGCCTGTACTAATTTATGTTATTGAATTTAGATAGCTTCCTGGTCCTCGTGATGCACGGGGACCATTTTTAATGACAGATAGTCAAATTATAAATTTTCAAACTTGTAATAGAATTACTACAGTATGATTTGGTTAAAGGTTTGAGTGCACTCTCATTTCGTGTAAATGTTTGTATGTTCTGTGTATGTGTGATGTGTTTGTCTGCCACTTTGTGAATAGCTGTTCTTTATTTTTGAGCTCAAAATTTTTTCATGATACAATTGCGGTGCAAATCTAAAAGGATGCTTTCTCCTAAATTACCAGCTGGTCTAAAAGAAGATATTTAAATAAAGGTACTTAACTATAATCCCTGAGCAGAAAAATTGTTGGGTAGGACTCCTATTGAATAAAGGGGTGGCCAACCTTTGTTCATTAATAAGGA
>NW_004955466.1:2588878-2592241 GCF_000276665.1 Chinchilla lanigera | reverse complement strand
GGTGGACATATGTAATTGTTGTTTGTTAATATGCTGTTAAGATTTGAATATTGGAGTATCCATGGTTGTTAAAAAATTATGGTTCCATTTGTACATTCCAAGGTGTTTGCTGTTTAGATTATATTGTAATGTTAAGCTTGTTGCCTTCGTTTGGATGTTATATCATTAATCTTCTCTGCTGGATGTTTAACCACTGAGAGCTGGCGACTCAATATCAGAAGGATAGTTTGGGCTAAAAGCACAGCCAATATTTTGGCTGTACCCTCTGAGGTCAGTACAGACTCAGGACATAAGAGAACCTCTACTATGACATCCTATAACTCGGTCGAGTCCCTGATTTTCTGATCAAGGAGATTATGGGACCACAGAGGAAAGTGATTGTATGACAGATAGTGTGCCTAAGGAGAGTCACTAAGAGAAAAAATCTCTCAGGCTTTCACAGAAAGCACCTTGGTCAAGCAATGGCTGTGACTCATCTGGATGGCTGACACTGACAGAAGATCAAGAGATGTGGCATTTGGTTCCAAGAAGATTCCTGAGGAGACCTCACTGACCCTGATAGATAGTGAAAGGTTAAAACTTTTATTTATACAAGTCTCACTCTAACTTGGGTCTTAGATATCCGGCAGAAAAGTGTGATCTCAAGATATAGATTAGAGGCTGATCATTGTTATGGACTCTGAATTATGTTCTTATTCTTGCAAACATCTCCTGTCATTTCTTGTGATATCCCTGTACTTTGCCTCATCCCCTTAGTCTAGCGAAGTTCATCCAGGAAACGCTGAGCAACGGAAGACAATTGGTAATGTTCTTGATGCTTCAAAGGACTGCATTTAAACAAAAAGGGGGACATGTGGGGGAAGGACTGTGATTGCTAATGAACTGATTACTTATGGTCGGCTTATGATCCCCATGTGGTGCGGGGTGTGGGAGGCTCGCCCGAGGATGGTTACCATCAGCTGAGAGGCAGAAATGGAAAGGGATAATGAATTTCTCCTGTGGATCTGAGTTATGTTCTGGGTTCCAATAAAAGGCGACTGAGCTGGGTGATCCGGGCTGCTGCAGTCCCAGAGGCTGTGGGCCCCCTGATCCCAGGCTTTTGCCTCTTCTGTTTTTCTTATCTCTTTTACCTTTTCATCCTCGGGCACCTCATTCTCAGGACCTGTCACTACAGTTAATATCAACACCTTCTCCCTTTCTCCATCTCTTGATCCATTCCCAATTGAGAAAGATCTATCTCCCTACTATTATCTAACTTTTATCTTGTTCTTTATAATTTGGGGCTCTCATGTAAGAGAAACAATGTAATGTTTAAGGTTGTGTGTTTAGTTTGTTTCACCTAACGTTATGGCTTCAAGGTGCATCCATTTGCCTACAAATGACTCAAGGTTATCTTTCTTTAAGATGGAGTTGCAGTCTGGGGATTTAGCTCAGTGGCGTAAGCTCCTGCCTGGCAAGTGCAAGGTTGTGAGTTCAATCCCCAGTACTGCCAAAAAAAAAAAAAAAGAATTGCACTTTATTGTGTAAAAATATCCCATTTTCTTTATCCATTCCCCTGTTGATGGACCTATAGGCCATTTCCAGGGATTCTGCTGCTATAAACATGGGAATGCGTGTATACGTAAAATGATGTCTTTTGCCAAAACCCCCATAGAGGCTATAACCCACCCGGCAATATGGCACGTGGATGTAAAATAAAGGCGAGAGAAGGTTCTACATTTGAGGGGCTCTGGGGTGATCAGTATTCTCTGTGGAACAAAAGGTCATGAGTCCAAAAGCTCATGACTTTTATTGGTATCAGTGGGGGAGGTGGGTGGGGGTTGTGGCAGAGTGTTAGGGAAAAGAAACTTCGTAGGCACTGGCTGTAATGAGAAACAGAACAATTTTGTACCAGGCACAAAGGCGTCCAATTAGCAATACAATGGATAGCTTGGTGTACGCAAGGATAGCACCTTTACTGCTAGGAAGGTATAATTCTTTCTGAGTGCCATGGTGTCAGCTGAGATGTTACCTCATGTCTTATCCCTGGAATCTGCTCAAGCCCCCATTGCAGCCATAAGTGTGTATGTGTGTGTTGGGGGACAGTTCTCACCTGTGTGCTGTAATGAGACACTGGTGTCTCCGATAGACTCAATTACATTCTTTTAGTCAATTAAGGGAATATCTGTTTCAATATAGCCAGCTCTGCATATCTCCGTGAATAGAATTGAAGTAAATATCAGGGGAAGATGGAGGCAAGGGACTTTATTTCTCAGAGGGCGCAGCTTGGTAGTCTCCCACGCTCTTTAACTCTTGCGATGATACCTAGAAGGGGAATGAATGAAATTTCATTATGCTGGGTTGAATGAAATTTTAGGTTTAGTTTTTTGAGGATTCTCCATACTGCTTTCCATAGGGGTTGTGGTAGTTTACATTCCCACTAACAATATGGAGGGTTCCTTTTCCCCACTGCGGCCTTGCCAGCATTTGTTCTTACTTGATAACTTAGTGATGACCTTTCTTTCTGGAATAGATGGGATCTTGGTGTTGTTTCAAATTGCATTTATCAAATGGCCGAGATGGTGAGCATTTCTTCATGTATTTATTGGTCTTTGGCACTTCTTCTGTGAAGTGTCTATTCATTTCACTTGACTATTTTTTTTTCTTGTTTTTTTTTTGGGGGGGGTCTAATTTTTGGAGTTCTTTCTGTAGTCTAGATATTAGTTCTTTGAGGTATAGCTAGCAAAAATTTATTGCCATTCTGTAGGGTTGTTTTTTTTTCACTTTCTATGCAGTTTATTTTGCCATGCAGAAGTTTTTAAATTTGATATCATCTGATTTGTTGATTCTTGGTACTATCTCCTGTGCAGCTGGAGATCTATTCAGAAAGTCCTTGCCACTGGGCATGGTGGTGCATGCCTGTAATCCCAGCAGTCTGGAGGCTGAGGCAGGAGGATCATTGCAAGTTCAAGGCCAGCCTGGCTCACCAGCCTGAACTGCGTTGTGAAACCTTGTCTCAAAAAGACCAAAAACAAAAAAAGTCCTTGCCTATGCCCATGACTTCAAGAGTTTTACCTATTTTATCTTCAAGCAGGTTAAGTGTTTTTGTCTTCATATTTAGTTCTTTGACTCATTTATATTTTAGTTTAGTACATGGTGAGAGATATGGGATCTCTGCCTGTGGATAGCCAGTTTTCCCAACCATTTTTTTTAAAAAAGAGGCTATTTTCTTCCAGTATATATTTTTGGACCCTTTGTCAAAGATCAAATAGTTGAATGTGTCTGGGGTGATTTCTGTATCTTCTATTCTGTACCACGGATCCTCATTTCTGGTTTTGTGCCAGTACCATGATGTTTATATTACTGTAGCTTTGTAGTATAACT
>NW_004955466.1:2569662-2587902 GCF_000276665.1 Chinchilla lanigera | reverse complement strand
TTAATTCTTTGTACTGGTTTTTTGGTGTTGACTTTATGGGATTTCTGCCTTAATCTTTATAATCTTCATCATTGTAATAGGCTTAGGTTTGAATTTACGCTTGCTTTTCTATGACTTGAGGTTCGTCGTTAGGTTATTTATTTGGGTTCACTCTATTTTTGTGATGTGTATATTCACAGTGACAAGCTTTCCTCTGAGGAGTGTTTTCATTGTATCCTATAAGTTCTTGTATGTTGTGATGGCATTATCATTTAATTCTCAAAACTATCTTATTCTTTCCTTGATTTCTTGTGTAACTCACCATTTATTTAAGAGTATTGTTTAGTTTCTGTCCATTTACATAATTTGTTTTCTTTTGTTGTTGATTTCTAATTTCATTGCACTATGATCTGATAATGTACATGATATGATTTCAGTTCCTTTACATTTACTTAAGCTTGCTTGACTGGCTAGTCTGTGGTCTGTTTTGGAGAAAGTTCCATGTGCTGCTGAAAAGAATGTGTAGTCTGTTATTGACTGGAACACTCTGTAGATATATATTAGTCCATTTGTTCAGTTCTGATAGTTCTTTGTTTATTTTTTTGTCCAGTTGATCTGTTTATTTGTAACAGTGGGGTACTGAGCTCCCCCACTGTAATTGGGTTAACGTTTACCTGCTCTTTTATGTCCAGTGTTACTTGTTTTATAAAATTGGCTGTGCATTTATTCAGTGCATATTTATTAATAATCATTATCTCTTCCTGTTGGATTGTTCCCTTAACCAAAATGTAGTAACCCTCTTTGCCTCTTTTGATCACTTTTGGCTTGAAGTCCACTTTGTCTGAATATAGGATAGCTAAACCTGCTTTGGTGTAGCTTATCATGTGTTCTTGTATACAGCATTATTTCTTATTTCTGTCAGTCTGTGTCTCTTGATTGGGGAATTGAAACCATCCACATTGAGAGGAATTACTGCTAGTTATTAACTTATTCCTGTCTATCGAAAACCAGGTTAAATAACCCAAAGTTATTGCAGGCTGATCAGGCCCGCAATCTCCCAAGCAAGTGGATGGCAAAGGCTTAAATAAATGAGACAATGGCAATGATTGTAGGGCTCTAGGAGGGACTAACTCTCTTACAGCTTCAGTATTCTCTGAGTTAGCCAAAGACTTCTCTGGGCAGCCCATGCTTATTTGGTTTTCAAACAGAGGAAGTGGATACTCAACAAAACATGGGAATCTCGCAGGACCTTGGGAGAATTTTCCCAAGTAGTAAATTATGCCAATCAGGAGAAACACCTTATCTTTAGGTTGGTATTTATTGCAGGAGTGTGGGGCCTGCAGCTGCGGTCTCCTTGTAGTTAATTGGGGTTGGAGGGAAACGTCCTCATCTGCAGTCTCCTTGTCCTTGAGGCATTACAGCTTCACAGGCCAATACAGGCCTCGGCGGTGACCAGTGACCCATAGAGATTTATTTACTATGAGTCAACTGCCCATCTTTAGACAAGGTGCCTAAGCTTCGGTCGACTCCCAAGTAAACATGGAAAGCCAATTGGTTAATATTAAATCCTGCTCAGAGCCACTTTGTAGTGGTCCCCAACACCTGTCATTTCCATATTTTCATGTTTCTGATTCTCTGTCTTTCCTTTCAATTTAACTTCTTGGGGCTGGGGATTTAGCTCAGCAGCATAGCGCCTGCCTGGCAAGCATGAGGTCATGAGTTTGATTCCTGGTACTGGAAAAAAACAAAAATAAACAATCAATTTAACTTCTTACCCTACCTGATATATTCATTCTATTAGACATTTTGTCATTGGTAACTTCATTGTCTCTTTATAGGATATCTTTGAGAATTTTTTTAAGTACTGATTTTGTGGTCATTTATTTTTTAAGGTGCTCTTTATCATGAAACTTATTTCTCCATCAATTGTCCTTTTTTTGTGTATGTACCAAGAATTGAACTCAGGGCCTTGCACTTGCCAGGCAGGTGCTGTGTCACTGAGCTATATCCTCAGCCCTTCGCCATCAATTTTGAAAGGTAATTTTGCAGAGTGAATCAGCCTGGGTTGGAAATGGTTTTCTTTTAGGGCTTGCAGCATGTCATTACAAGCTCTCTGGGCCTTTCAGGTTTGTGTTGAGAAGTCTGTTAGAAGTACTGTAATCCTAAGGGTTTACCTTTACAGTAAGTCCCCCACTTAGGAACATTTGAGTCGTGAACTTTCCAAGATAGGAACAGACCTCACATTATGTAGATGTGAACAAATCATGGGAACAGCCTGCATGTCTGCTGGACGGGCACTGTCACAGCCGTGCTGCTGTGTGCTTACTGGACAGGGCAGTGATGTACAGAAGTACAGTGCTCAGCCAGGCCCCAGGATTATTTACAGTATTTTTGTGTGTTTGGGTTTTTTGATGCTTTACATTATATATTTGTGTCATAAGTGTATAAGACTTTGTCTGACTCATGAACATACCTGACTTATGAACATACTCCCAGAATGGTACTCGTTCATGATTCAGGGACTTATTGTATAAGGGATTTGTTGTATTTCTCTAACCACTCCAGATTCTGTTCTTGTGTTAGACTTTAGGGATTTTGACTATGACTTCTCTGATTGTGGCTATTTGGGGTTCTATATGCCTCACTCATGTGTATGTTAAATTCTTTTCCCTTGTTTGGAAAGTCTTCTGTTATTATTTCACTTAGCACATTTTTAAAATGCCATTTGTGGGGCTGAGGATTTAGCTCAGTGGCATAGCGCCTGCCCAGCAAGTGCAAGGTCATGAGTTCAATCCCCAGTACCAGAAGAAAACAAAAAACAAACAAAAAAAAAAAAAAAAAAAAAAAAAAAAAAAAGCAAAAAAATAAATAAAATGCCATTTGTGCTCTCTCCTGAGTTTTTGAATTCCAATTAATCTTAGATTAGTCTTCTTTGCCTCATCTAGGAGCTGTTGGATCCTCTTTTTTTTCATGTCCTCCTGTTGTTTTTAAGGTATTTCTCATTAATTGACAGATAACAGCCCTGTCTTCTAGTTCTGATACATTGTCCCCATGTTGGTCACTTCTGCTGTCCACACTTTTTGATAGAATTTTTAATCTCCTGAATTTTATTTATTTATTTATTTATTTATTTATTTATTTATTTATTTTGTCTTTTTGAGACAGGGTCTCACTATGTAGTTCAGGCTGGCCTTGAGCTCACTTTGTAGCCCAAGCTAGTCTTGAACTTGCAACGATCCTCCTCCCTCAGCCTCTCAGGTGCTGGGATTATAGGCATGTGCCACCATGCCCGGATGGCTCCTGAATTTCATTTGGAAATGAAAATTATTGACCTTTTTATTGACTCTAATTCTTTTTTATGCTGGTCATTTATGTTTTGCTTCACTCTGTCTAGCTTAACTAGCCTTTTATTTGTCTTTTCTGTAGACTTGCTTATCATCTTATTTGGGCCAATACGTTATTATTTATATCTTTTGTGAGATTTCCAAATGCCTGTTTTATTATATCCCCTAATATCATTTTGAATAATTCAAGTGTGTGGCTTTTGGTTCCCTCCCCTTTGATGCCCCATGGATCAGCTTTGGGGGAGTTGGGGGTTTTTGGAGATACTGTGTTGGCTTATCTTTTTGTGTTGCTATTTTCTTGTTTTGTGCTTGAAACTTGTGGGTTTATGTAATAGAAAGCTTTGTTTCTAGTATGGAGACCTCTTTAGTTAATGTCTACTTTTCAGTGGTACCTTCTGGGCATGGTAACTATTGGTCTTTGCCTCTGTCCCAGGATCTAACCACCTCCATTTACTTGGGAAGGGAGGTTGCAGTGTGTTTGGCCCAGTACCTAGTTTTCCAGGAATGGACCATAGTATTGTGAGTGACCCCAAGCAATCCTAAGAAAAAAAAATTAATAGTAACTGTTGTGTCACTGTGATTATAGTAATAAAATAAGCACCAATTATAGCATCAGATACAGACTGAATATTGACAAACCCTAAAGAGCAATAATGTTACCACCCTTAACCATAGAAGAGACCTATAAAATAAAAAAATTTAAAAAGAGACCTATAATTTAGTATGAACACTAAGACAAAGCAAATATTGACCTACTTTTTTGTGTGTCTTTTTTAGACAGGGTTTCACTGTGCACTTCAGGCTGGCCTTGAACTCACTCTGTAGCCAAGGCTGGCCTCGAACTCATAGTGATCCTCTTGTCTCAGCCTCCTGAGTGCTGGGATTACAGACATGCACCACCATGCCCTGCTATTGACCTACTTTTGACCTACAGTAACTATCTACTAAATGGAATAAACTTACCTCTACTAACAACAGAACAGTATTCAATAGCAGTGACATAAAATTAACTAGCTACCTAGAGATCCATAAGGCTTAGTAGTTATACTAGTAAACTAGTATACTAGTTTACTAGGGTAGGAAACCAGAAAGAGAAAAAAGCAATATTTGAAGTTAATGAGGGGGATATGAGGAGAAGATAAAAGTGAGACAGAGTGTCCCATTAAGGAGTAAAAGGAAGTTAATAGTGTTAGAAAACAGCCCAACAGGAAATAAAAGAAAGGTGAGGATGTGGAAAAAACTGAAAGGGGAAAAGAGAAAAAGAGAAAAAAAACTAGAAGAGGAAAAAACTCAACCCCCCCAAATGCAGGAATGACAAAAATAATACAAAACAGAAAAATCAAAAAAAGCCTGAGTCAAAGAAAAAATCCTGCATTAAATGGTTTCTTTCCAAGATCTGCAGTCTTGGGATCCAGCCAGTCATGATTTTCTGTCTATCTTTAGGGCCTGTGGGTTTTTGAGGTGCCCGCCCTGCCTTGGAGACCCTCGGTCCATTCACCCCTGGCTGTGGTTACTGTCAAGCAAGGCATGTCCTTTTCTCATTGGTGGATGGGGAATGCAATCAGCACTCTGGTCTCCGCTGGATGTAGGCTGCAGGGCGTGGGTTTGTGGGAAATGTCTGCAGACATGGGGTCTGGTTGCTTCTTTCTCTCCTTGAGCATTGTCCTTGTCCAAGATCAGGTTGATTGGTTACCTTTATCTCTGCTGTTCTGTGCCATGGGGAAGCAAAATGTATAGCCGGCTTGGAGTTGGTGGATGGTCATGCCCTGGGTCAGGGGGCACTGCTTGTCAGGTGCAGGCCTTCTTCCTCCCACTGAACATTTTAGATGAAACCATTTTAGACCTAAACTGGTTGCATGACTATAATCTTTAAGTAAAGATAAAATTTCTTTTTTAAAAAGTTGTCTTAAATAGTATATTCTGGCTTAAAATTCTGTTAAAATCTTGGATCTTGTCAGATAGTGTTTTGGGGATAGAATTGTTTCTTGGCAGATCTAGTCGTGTAGACCTAATTGCTGTGTGTGAAAGACACTGTCTTCAGGAGTGAGAGAGTATTAGGGCTTCTCACATTTTAAAGCATTTAAAGACTGTAGAAATGCAGAACTTTTTTTTTTTTCTTGTCTTTTTGAGACAGGATCTCACTCTGCAGTTCAGGCTGGCCTTGAGCTCACTTATGTAGCCTGGGCTGGTCTCAAACTTGCAACGATCCTCCTGCCTCAGCCTCCCAAGTGCTGGGATTACAGGCATGTGCCACCACGCCAGGAGTATTTTTTAAATAAATATTTCAAAATGTAAAATTTAAGGGAACAAAAACACAGAAACAAACCAGTAAATAGGAAAGAGATAAGTTAGTATAAACGTAAGGCTTTCTTTTGTTTAAGAGAAGAGGGGCTGAGGCAGCAGCTTGAGTTTTACCCTGCCTCACCATGCAGGGAAGCCCGTTTGATCCAAAAGCCTCCCCTGGAGCAAGGCAATACAGAAGGGGCCCGGGAGCCCTGGGTGCAACTGACACTGCCCCTGTCTTTTCTACCAAAGGATCTAAGCAGGTGCCTCTATCTTAAACTCCAGTTCACCCTGGGCTGCCCTCCCCCACCTCTTATACCAGGTTGCAGTTGTTACAGTTACAAGAAATGTCTGCTTGGCTTGGATTCCAGGAATGCAGCCAAGGACTTTTAGTTCCTCTTGCCCCAAACACCCCTCACCCCTTTTAAGCAGCCATCCCCAGCAACCCCTCAGGCCCTCCCCTCACGCCACCTAAACTAGGCAATCGGGAGAGATGGTGAACCCTCCAGCCAGCCCGTGGGGAGAAGGGTTGCTTGTCATACATTAGGACATGAAGGGATCCTGTTGGCACCTCTCTGTGCACCTGCTACCCCATTGCTGGGATGTGCTCGCATCCTTCTGCAGAAGTAAACTTGCCTCGTTGCAATTTCTTGGTGTCTGAGGGCTTTATTCCGGCACCAATAAATTGAGTCCAGGGCTTATTGCCAACAACTCTGAGGCCTGCTGTATAGGCAAATGGGGTCCAAGGAGAACAAAGAAAAACTTTCCTAATTTATTTGAAAAAGCACTGGCCAGAGACATGAGTCATCTAGAAGTAAAGGAAGGGTAGTTATTATATGTAGATCATTGACTAGAGGCTAGTCCCATTAGTGAGCAATACCTGACCAACTTCATCAAGACCTTGAATTACTTGGCTAAATGCATATGTAAGTCTCAAATTTGCAAGCAAGTGGCCTACTTTGCTTTCGATCTGCAGAGTGGCTTTAGAAATTTGTTGCCCAAAGGTTTGGAATTTAGGTCAGTGGCATAGCACCTGCCTAGCAAGCTCAAGGTCCTGAATTCAGTTCCCGGTATCCCCCTCCGCAAAAAAGAAATTTGTTGCCCAACAAGAAAAAGCCTCTTGCTGCCTTAAAGGTCCTTTAAAGGACAATGGTTTTCAGGTTTCCTAGGGATTGCTGGGTTTGCCAAATATGATTCCCTAATTATGGGCTGATAGTGTGTCCATTATATAAGGCCATAAAAGGTTTGGACTCTCACCCTTTAAAATGTACTGGTGATTGTGAGTAGGATGACAGATGAGACATTGGAGTCAGAGAGTTGTTCCAGATGGAGAGGATCATCCCTCCACCGTTTACTAATTCAAACAGCTACAATTGCAGTAGGAGAAGTACCCTCATGATGATAAAAAAAGGAAGGGATTCTCAGGCTTAATCCACAACCTGTTACCCACTAAAGTGGTCATGTCTTTCCCCATCTATTCTTCCTTGCTGACAATGTATGGAATGCACTCCCCTTACCCCTATTCTTCCTGTAAGGACCGGGTGCGCCGTACCTGCAGAGGAGACGCTGAGATGTATCCCAGGGTAAGAATGGCTGCCAACCCATGTCCTAGAGGGAGAACTGTCCTAAAGCACAGGGAAAAAGTCTCAAAAAATACCATGTTCATCACCCAGTTGGAAAACCACCAGACCTAATCTAACCTACTCTGGCCATGCTTTTTAAAGCTAGCCTTGGTTTTTATTAAAAGGCCAATCTGATTCTCTCATCAGAGCTGGGCCCTCTTCAGCTCTTCTCTCTTCTTTCTCAAAGGTTTTGCCTGTAAATTTGTACAGTTGCTTCCTTGTTGGTTTTAATTTCCAGTGTCACTAAAGGGACTTTCCATGCACATTCTGCATGAGAACAAACCTTAAAAAGATGGCCTGTGTCTGAGAGCTGTAGCCTGTGACATTTTACCTGATGCTGGAAAAAAAAAAAATTCACCTTGGGTCACCACACCAGACACTGACTGTTACAGCAAAAACGTGCCTATTGACTGACTAATAGCTAGAGGAATGGGCAATTATCAGGCTGCGATAAACTTTAGGTGACTACTACTTTAAATCATAATTGCACACAAATTGTGGACTGACTTAGTCTATTCCAGCAGATCTGATCTGCTCGATCAACCACTGGAACAAGCCCCGCACTTGGTACCAATCAGAAAATGCTATAGGGTGGCCTAGATCTGACATCAGTCTGAGGAGGAGGGTACAAAAGACCCCTGCTATCAACCTCGTGATCACTGCAAGCTCTTTCAGTGGCCTGTTCCACACCTGCAGGGTACTTCTTTCCCTAGTTTTTAATTGGCATATTTAACTGAAATATGCTCCGAGAGCATATTTCTTGGCCTAACCTTTAATAAATAGGTATCTCATTCCCTGCCCAATTCTTTGTTCAGTATGACAAGAACCTAGAAAGAATCTCTAGGAGGAGCCCACAGCACCTCCAAGCCCCGGTAACAACTATGCTTGAGATGTAGCTCACCTCCTCCAAATGATCTCATGCTCCCTGTGCTAAAGTATTTTATGACTAAAGTGGAAAAATTTGCCACCAAATAGCTACAAGAATTGAGGTGCACCCTATCAGGTTATTCTACTCCGCTGCCCCTTGCAATGACCCCAGTCAACAGCAAGCAGCTGGATCTGAGATGTCAGCCCAAACCCTGCCATCCTGGGAAATGGGCACGTGACTTGGGTGGGGGATTAAAGCAGAGCACTGATGTTTTTGTTCACTACCCTAAGTTTGGCCATCAGCAAGAGCACCTCAGGGCAGCTCCCATCTCTACTCTGTCCTTTGTATAATATGTAACTCCGTGAGGACAAACAATCTGTGACGAAAATAGCCCAGGGAAATACTGATCTTTGTTCTTGAGATTCGCAGGCCTGAGAAGCATAGCTGACTCAGCAATTAGGATCAGATGCAAATCTGGCCCTGGCCCATGCTGGGCTGTGAGAAGGGCTACCATGAGTGCATGATTATTTGTCTCCCCTATGAGAAGGTACCCCCAGGGTAGGAAAACCCATCTACCACCTATATGAACCACCTCTAACTCAGTTCCCAGCAAGATGGGCTTTATGACAAAGTCACCTATATTGTCTAGCCAGCTTTTCAAAAACATCGCCTTCCTTGACTCAGTACTTCAGAGTCCCAACTTCATGAAGCCGTCATGGGGCAAGCAGCCAGCCTGGGTCAGGTAACAGTTCCAGAGCTATTTTAGGAACCAAGGACAAAAGGCCAAACATTTTAACAAAGGTGCTCTTATCGCTTTAGTCACATGACAGGGTTAGAGGAACTACGAGTCAGGAAAGAAAACCAAATAGCTGGGCACAGTAGTGCACACCTGCAATCCCAGCACTTGGGAGGCTGAGGGAGGAGGATTTCACATTTTAATTCTACCTAGGCAACTCAGTGAGAACTTGTCTCAAAATAAAAAATTTTTAAAAAGGACCAGGGATGTAGCTCTGTACAAGGTCCTGAGTTCAATCCTTAGAACAAAAGATTAAATTGTGAAAGAAAAGAAAGCCAAGTATATTGCATGTGCTTGTGTTATCACAGGCACTAGTCCCATGCATGAGGTTTCACCCTCACAGCTGACCTCATCGTCTTTCTTCCTTCAAGGAACGAGAAGTTTTTGCAGTAGCCCAATCTGCCAATATCAATTTTAGAAAACACAGTGAAAAAAAAAAAATGGATGTGATGATGACCAAAAAATGAGAGAAAGAAAGAGAGGAACAAAAGGAAGAAAGAAAAGTTCCAAGCTCCATATGGCGGTGCATGCCTGCAATCCCTGCTACTCGGGAGGCTGAGTCTGGGGCCAGCCAAATCAACTTAATGTGATCCTATCCCAAAATGAAATTTTAAAAAGGGGTGAAGATGCAGCTCAGTGATATCGCGCTTGCCTAGCATACACAAAGTGCTGGGGTCAATGCCCACTACTACAATTAAAAAATAAAAAATACCTAGGTAAGTTGAACTCAGCGACTCCCGGAGAGCTTGTTAAAGTACGGGCTGCTGCTGCTCTGTCACTGCCCAGGAAATCTGGCGGGTAGAGCCCAATAATTTGCATCTCTGGTTAGTCGATGTCGATCTGGTGGTACGGGACCTCACTTGGAGAGCCACTGCCTCCCCGTCGACGTTGTGCAGACCGGACCTGAGAGAAGTCTTTTTCTGAACCAGCAGGGGGAGACAAGTATACTAGGTAGACACTAAAAATAAATTGCCTTACGCTAAAGCTCCTTGGAATTACAGTGTTGCCATGGAGACTTCTGAACTATTTTGGGTGGCAGAATGTAAACTGGCATCACGTTAAATTTCAGCTATGTATATAGAAGTTTATTTTGGTAGGAATAAGATCGAGATCCCTGCGAGTCGTAGTGTGATGGTTAAGAACACGGGATGTGGAGTCAGACCGCCGTCACTCAAAAGCTATGTGACTTTAAGAAAGCTACTTATCCTGTCCGATCCTGTGGCCTCATCTTTAAAATAGGATCTAAATGGGATTCTATTTAAACTAGAATCGTTGGAGGGTTAAAGTTCTTAGAACTGTATTTGGTTATTAAAATGTTATTAGCTCGTAACACTGGAAGTAGTAACAGTATTTTTAGCTCTTTAGCCTCCCGCAAATTTAAAAATACCCCAAATATGTTAGTATATTTGGTTGTTAATAACCGATGCTCCCGTAGTTCAGGTAGAGAATTGGAAACATCTAGCATAGAATTGTTGGCAAATCCTAACCTCTCCATCCCAAGTACGTGGGCAGGGCATCTATTAACCTTCCCCGCCCAGAAGGCTCAAATATATATCGGATTTCCTGGCCTCGGACGCCCAAAGGTGGAGCCGCACCACGGCCAGCGAAGCCCCGAAGGCGTGCGGCAGTCCGCATCTGCCGGCGCGCCGGAGGGAAGGGCATAGAGCAGAGACACTCCCTCCACTGGTCCGCGGCTTCCGCCGATGTCGGGCACTCCGCCAGAGCCAGGTGCTTCCTGGGAAAAGACACACCTGTCCGTCGCTCGCCCCCCCGCGCTGTCATTGGCCAGCCCTTGAGGCGTCAGCGAAAGGGGCGCGTCCCTGGGGGCGGGCCCACTCCCGCAGGGGTGAGGCCTTTGTTGGCGCTTCCCCTGCCAGCGGGCGGTGGGCGGGGCCTGCAGGGAAGGTGTGCCGGGGGCTGGTGGGGGCGGGGCCGGGCGGGTGACGTCATGGGCGGCAGTGGCTAAGCGCGACCGTGCGCGCCGGCGCTCACTCGAAGCCGCGAGCCGCCTGGAGCCTCCTCTCTCTCTGCGAGGCCCGCGCTGCCGGTCATGTCTTTGAGGGGCAGCCTTTCGCGTGTCCTCCGGATGCACGCGCCTTCCGTGCTGAAGAAATCCGTCCACTCCGTGGCCGTGATAGGAGCCCCTTTCTCTCGTGGACAGGTGACAGCCGGGCCGGCGCCGGGGCTGGGTGGGGCGGCCGCGAGGCGAGGAAAGGGTGGGAGGAGCGGAGGGAGCGAGGGGGCTTCCCGGAGGAAGGGGCGCGGGCAGGGCGGGAGGACGGGTGCTGCGGCCTCCCCAGGAGCGAACGATCGGTGCTCCCGCTTGGGGCGATGGAGCGCACCCGAGCAGCAGCAGGACCCGGCCGAAGCCTGGGGGGAAATCTACGAAGAGGAGTTAAAGAGAGCGAGCGGGCATCGGGGCTTCAGGCTCTGTTCTTCCAAAAAGAGCGTTGACCGGGAATGCAGTTGTCCCTGGCCGCCGCAGAGGAGGAGGTGGGAGGGACTTTGTTCTCTCTTCAATGAAAGGAGCCTGCAGGCGCGGAGGGCTCTGGCCCCGCCAGCCACCAGCTCCTAACCCAGCTCAGCCCCGCCGCTGTCTTGGACCCCGCTGGCCCAACTCCCGGCCAGGGGCTCGGAAGTTTGATTTGGATTCAGTGCTGGGGTTTGTTTCCCCCGCTTTTCATGCAAGGATTTGAAGAAATGCCGGTGGAACTCTAGTAGGTGGCGGGGCTGATGTTGCGGCAGCTTGGCAGAGGAATCTGTTAGCAACCAAGTGTAGTATTGCAGATTTCTGTGTTGTTAACTAAACGATTACACACACACACACACACACACGCACGCCATCATCTTCTCTCACTGTGTGTGATTGACAGGGGAAAAAAGGAGTGGAGTATGGTCCCGCTGCCGTTAGAGAAGCTGGCTTGATGAAAAGGCTCTCCAGCTTGGGTGAGTAGCCCCATGATGCTAGATGTCTGTGCAGGATCTGTGACAGAGCGGTGTGGAACCTTATGTCCTGGGCCTACAGTGTCAGCTGTGTACTTTGGAACTATCCCATCTCCCCGTCTCTAGGAGTCCATCCGCAGATTAGGATCAGGAGTCTGCAGGGAAAGTCCTGTTGCAGTCAAGAGAGTGTGGAAGCAAGCAGGCAGCGCAAGGCTGGCCGGGAATAAGCTGCTGGTGGATGCAAAGTAGGGCGAAGAATGCCAGACCCGCTTTAGCTGCACAGTCAGTGTTTCCCCCTCAACTTCTCGCTTTCCTAGCTCAGCCTAGTGATACTTATGAATCATCGGGCCCACCAGATCCCCTCCTCAAATCATGCATGTTCTCTCTAGGGTGAATAGCTGTGTGTTATTGGAAGCAGGGTTTAGCTGTTTTTTTTTTTTTTTTTTTTGGTTTTTCTCCGGTACCAGGAACCGAACTCATGACCTTGCGCTTGCTAGGCAGACGCTTTTGCCGCTGAGCTAAATCCCCAGCCCCTTAGCT
This sequence comes from Chinchilla lanigera, assembly GCF_000276665.1. Classification (NCBI taxonomy): domain Eukaryota; kingdom Metazoa; phylum Chordata; class Mammalia; order Rodentia; family Chinchillidae; genus Chinchilla; species Chinchilla lanigera. Next base: position 2,575,527 of record NW_004955466.1, on the reverse strand, counting down.
GTGTTTTTCAAGCCTACCTGATTATGAAAGTCGCCTGGGTTGTTAAGCTTACGGTTCCTAGACTTCTCCAAGGAAGAGTTTGGTTCTGAGGTGAGACCTAGGTATGTGCAGCTTTACAAGCCCTCTAGAAGTTGCAGTCCTATAATTAAGGTACTACCTTAAGTTTTTAGGACCAGAGGAACTCCTATCAAAAGATAATGCCAGCTCTGCCCATGGAATGAAAATCTCTTCTTTTAGTACCGGGGCAGAAAATTTCAATCCCTTATATGGCAGAACCGTGTTTCTGGCTATTGTTCAAGATCATTTCCTCCATTCTTGTTGGAACAATTTTAGGTATGTTTTTCTGGTACTGTAAATGCAAACTGTGTGGCAGCAGAGAGATCTGGAGATGGGAACACAATCAGTGAGCTACTCTTGTTCTCACATTTCTGCTGATCGTGAGGCCATCCCAAGGCTCGGTTACCTCCTTCCAAGAGAACTAAGAGTAATGAATTCACTGAAATCACCTGACATCGCGGGGCCTTCTTACGCCTTTACCCATATGTGGGTGTGGTGACTTGGGTTGAATACTCAAACTTTTCTCTGTTCACTAATTGCAGTTCCTTCAGTAGGATCTCTTTCCTAGTCATTTTAATAACTCTAAGTTCACTGCTAAAGGTGAAAGATGAACTGCTAAGATTCGGTCTTCGTTGTTTGATGCTGGGAATCAAACCTCTAGCTGGCAAGACAAGCGCTCTGCCACTAAGCTACACCCGCACCCTGCTCCTTTTAGTGTGTCAGGAGGTACCTGATGGGGGGATTTTAATTCCTGCTTATTAATGAAGATCCCATCCCTTAAAATACCTTGTACATAGTCTACCTTTTTATTTTTTTTCATAGTCTGCCTTTTCAATGAAATCATTTTACAACAAAGACAACAATCTTTCGTAATCACTGTTTTTACATACTGATAAATCTCTGCAACCTATCTGATGAACTGGACTGATTCTGCCTTTAGAGATTCCTGCTGGGTGTGGTGACACATACCTGTTATCCCAGCACTTGGGAGGCTGAAGCAGGAGGATCACTGATGGTTTGAGGCCAGCCTGAACTACATAGTGAGACCCTGTCTCAAAAAGAAACAAACAGAAAAGATTCCTGACAAGATGCAGTCGGAGCTGCTTTAAGAGGTGATCTTTACTATAAACATGCAGCCCTGGCTGCTGGAGGAGGGGGAGGGGCGCACTTGTAACAGCTTCTCTTGCTCTTGATTTATAGCACTGGCCTGTTACAGCGCTTGGTAATTTTCCAGTTAAACCCAGGGGAAGCCCCTCTTCTTGAAATGTGATTCCTTCCACTTTTCTCTTTAAACTCCCAACCTAAAGTGATGGTAAAGCTTCAGTTTATTTTGTCTTGCATTTTTTTCAAATATTTTTAGTTCTTATATCCTTGTCCTGTAGCCCGCTATCACCAGCTGTCTGAAATAGAATCTCATTGCATATTAATAAGACTGTGGTGCTCAGCGGATTTCCAGCATGTGGTTCTGGCTGAGTTCCTGGAATATGTTGGAGACAACTACCAAGAGACATTTGAATTGCTATACATGTTCCTAAAGAGCATCAGATTACCTAAGTGTTCTGAGCACTTTCAAATTAGCATGGGTTAAATTTTATGGGCAACGGATATGTAACTTTCAGGAATCTCTCTGTTCCTTGCCTTTTGCTCTGAGGTCACAGGCTGCCCGCGTTACCCTGGCATCAGTTAAACTTCCTGTTTCCTCGGATGAGTGTATCTGATTTAGCGTCGGGACTTGTTTTCCATTTCCCCGGGCTTAGTGAGGACACTTCAGTGGGTCCCGAAGGTAATTTAATACATGATAGGGGGCCTGGCGAAAAGGAAGAGCCTTTGCTCCAGCACGGCTCAGAGCAGGCCAGCTGCTGCCGAGTCTGGTTAGCTCTGCTAGTCCTGGCCATTTGTCCTTTCCTCATTAGAAGTAGCGTAAGTGTTCCGTGGGTAAAGACGGATGTGAGCCAAGGTTAACACTTTGCGGCCTCTATGGTGTTTATGGTTGGTTGTTGTTGTTTTCTTCTTCTGGTGCCTGGGATTGCACCCGTGCTTAGACAAGCACTCTTAGCAGGGAACTATATCCCACCTCCTCCTTATTTTTTGTTGTTTTGAGACAGGGTCTCACTCTGTAGCCCACACTGGCTTCAAATTCATGGATCTTCCTGCCTCAGCCTCCTGAATGGTGGGACTACAAGTATGTGCCACAACACCTGGCTTTTCCCAACTCCTTTTTAAATTTTTGAGATAGAGTCTGGTTAAGTTGCCCAGGCTGGCCTCAAATTTAACGATCCTCCTGCCTCAGCTTCTTGTGTAGCTGGGATAAGAGGCACACACCACAACCCTGGTGTAATTTTGGTAATTTGACTCAGCCGTAGTACTGAAGTATCCACAGTAACCAAGACAGCTCACTAAATGAAGTTGCCTCTGGCCAGGCCATAAATCAGGAGTTCAGGAAACCATTTGGGAGTTATTGTGGTTTCTTTCAGCAAGGCTATTGAGCACTTGGGAGGCTGAGGCAGGAGGATTGCAAGTTCAAATCTTACCCAGGAAACTTAGCAAGACTGTGTCTCAAAATCAAAAAGAGCGAGGGATACAGCTTAGTGTGAAGGCCCTGGGTTTGATTCACAGTACTGCCAAGAGGAAAAAAAAAAATCAACTGAACTAAAGACATTTATTCCTCCTGATCCACTTGACAGGTACAGATAGGGTAGGAATCACTGGTCTCAACAGGTGAGACCCACGAACTGGTCTGCCTTCACAGGAACCTTTGATAGACGGCCTGAGATAGTTGTTTAAACATAAGGATCTTAAGCTGAGAGCTGTCATTTGGAACCTATTGATATGTGAGTTCAGGTATCTGTATTTGCTTTCAGTGGTTGGTAGAGAACATTAGGTCTTGGAAGAGGAGCAGTGTGATGCTTTGGCCTGGCTTCCCTCCCGCTGTCCCCTGGAGCCTACCCTGAGCAAGATGATTCATCAGCCGTTAATTTGCCGACAGCTGACTGCTTTGTGCCTGGAATCATCTCTGATGCCCAGCACTCCGCTCTCTCCCAGTAGCCGTTGTCCTTCCTGCATCCGGTGCGAGAGGATCCTCTTCCTGCAGCCCTCAGATGTCCCTGCATCCGGGTGTTCTGTCCTTCGGGCTGTCCCAGGACTGTTCTCTGCTCCCTTCTCTTACAGCTCTGCCCGTTTAGAAAGCCTCGCTGTAAAAAAGCCTCTTCTCACCCTCAGATCTCTCAAACCCATCATATTCAAAACAAAGCTTACTTTATCTTTCCCTCAGACCTGCTTTTTCTGCTGTCTTTTCACTGTATTTCACATTGTCTTCGATGTCTACTAATGCGAGACAATTCCAAGACCATCAGTTTTCTTCCTCACATCTGTCGACCGCTAAGTCTTGTTGACTGTACTTCCTAAATGCCTGGAATTCTTCACCATAATGATACCACTCCACGTTACTCCTCTTCTCACACATGGTATAACATTCAGTTGGTATCACCTGAACTATTCTTGCCTTCCTCAATTTACTTGCTTCATTACCACCAGAGTGACCCTTCTGAGATTCCAGTCCGTGTTTCTCCTTGGTTTGAAGTCTTCCCCAACTGGGCATGGTGGCTTGTAACTTCGGCACTCAGGAGGCTGAGGCAGGAGGATCACTGCAAGTTTGAGACCAGCCTGGGCTACAAAGTGAGCTCAAGGCCTGCCTGAACTGCATAGCGAGACCCGGGCTCAAAAAGAAAAAAAAAAATCTTCCCATGGTTGGCTGGCTTCCCTTTTTCTTTTTTTGTGGTGGTGCTGGGGGTCAAACCCAGGATGTTACACATGCCAAGCAAGTGCTCTACCGCTGAGCTACGGCCACAGCTCCATGACTATGCCATCTTCTCAGACGTGTCGTTCACATATTCTTTCTGTCATATGTATGTTCTGCTTGTATATATTTATTTTGGTGTTTTTTCTTTTCTTTATTTTTATTTTTTCGGTGTTGTTTATGTTGATTTTTCCTTGTTTTTTTGAGTCAGGGTCTTGCTTTGTAGTGCAGACTGGCCTTGAACTCACTATGTAGTCCAGGTTGGCCTCAAACTCATGACAACCCTGCTGTCTCAGCCTCCTGCGTGCTGGGATTCTAGGCATAGTACTTTCTACTTTTTAAAAAACTATTATCTTTTATTTTGAGACAAGATCTTGCAGATGGACTTGAACTTCTGACCCTTCTGCCTCAGCCTTGAGTGCTGGGATTGTGGGTATGTGCCACCACACCCAGCTCTTTTTGCTTTCTTTTTTTTTCTTAGTACTTGACGCAATCTTCTTATGCGTTAATATACTCACTGGGTTAGCGCCTTTGACCTGTAATCTTAGTTCCTTTGCGTTTCAGCAACTCCCTGTTCTCTCGGTGCTTTGAAGTTTGAACCATTACAATCCTTACAGTGAAACTAGCTTCTCTTAGATGCTATCTGAACAGCATCTTACATCTTTGGGACAAAAACTGGTTGATGGGTTGGCTCAACAGCAAGTATCAGTCTTTTTCAATTTTTAATTTTATTAGTTCATGTTCATAGCACATATTATATCTATTACCTGTACAGAATACATCTGAATTCCTTTTTCACTCCCTTCCCATCGCGTTCCTCCTGCTTCCTTTCATCTCTTGATCTCCTTCCCTTTTTCAGAAGATCTAGCTCCTTGCTTCCTACTATTATTATTATTTTTTGGTACCAGGAATTGAACTCAGGACCTTGTACTTGCCAGGCAGTCATTGTGCCGCTGAGCTATATCCCCGGCCCCTTATCTATCTTTTATTTTGCTCTTTATTTATATTTTGGGTTTCTCGGTCTTGTTTTTGAAAGGACTGTAGCGGGTATGTGACCATCCTAGTTACTTTCTTGGTGCTGGGACAAAATACCCAAAACCCAAAACTGGGGAAGGAAAGGTTTATTTCAGCTCACAGTGTGAAGTGGTTTAAGTCTGTAGTCAGCTGGCTCCAAGGCAGGGTGGCATGGCAGAGAAGAATGGCAGAAACAGCCCATGGCAGGGCAGGCAGGAGGCAGCAAGCCGCAGCCTCTCTTTCCCTTTTGGTTGGTGCCACCCACTCCCATTATCCATATCCAGAACTATGACAGAGCAATTAGTGGGCTCACCCAGTACCACAGACCCATGATCCAGTCACCTCCCAGAATCCCCACCTCTGAGCACATGAGACTCTGGGGGACATCTAGATACAAGCTTTAACACAGTGCTACCTGGAATGTTACGGTTAATGACTTTTTCTTTTTTATGTGTCTGTGGGAGTTGACACAGGGGCTCACATTGTAGTCCAGGCTGGCCTTGAACTCACTGTGTAGCCCAGGTAGCCTGGAATTCATAGTGATCCTCCTGCGTGCTGGGATTATAGGCATGTGCCACCATACCTGGCAATGACCTGTTTCTTTGGGTTCAACTTTGTGCTTTCCAGTCCTTAATATTGCAGATTTCTTTTAGAAGGTGAATATATTATCAATGATTCGCTCATGCTGTAGTCAAAGCTTGTATCATCATTGATGTACCTGCATATGGTGACAATATTGGGATTGGTCAGATTTCTGTCTTTCCCACTTATGAAGGCAGCAAAGAATTTATTTACACTTCTTTTTTTGGAGGGTCTTTTTGAGACAGGGTCTCACTATGTAGTTCGGGCTGGCCCTGAGCTCACTTTGTAGCCCAGGCTGGTCTTGAACTCGCAATGATCCTCCTGCCTCAGCCTCCCAAGTGCTGGGATTATAGGTGTGCGCCCAGCTTATACTTCTTTTTTCAACATTGTTAGATATCTAACATTTAGGGGCTGGG
>NW_004955466.1:2536289-2568797 GCF_000276665.1 Chinchilla lanigera | reverse complement strand
CAGTTCAGGCTGGCCTTGAGCTCACTTTGTAGCTTAGGCTGGCCTCGAACTCACAGCGATCCCCCTGCCTCAGCCTCCTCCTGAGTGCTGGGATTACAGGCATGTGCTACCACGCCCGGCCCCTCATGTCTTTGCCCATTTTATTTTTCTGAGATAATCTCATTGTGTTGCCCAGGCTGACTCTGAACTCACGCCTCCAAGAACCCTCTTGCCTCAGCTTCCTGAGTAGCTGGGATTGCAAGTGTGCCAGTCTTATCTGAGAGTGTAGCAGCACCAGAACGCTGGTCTCTGGGTCTCTGCTGCTGGAGGGTTGTGTGTTTTCTCCCACTGCTTTATTTCCCCATGCTCTGGTCCGGCCCGTCCTCCACACTGCTATCTGAACAGTAGGTCTAAAATGTAGACTGGATTTGTCGCTTCCTAACTTGAAGACCGTAGCTCTCCACGGCATTTAGCATCTGCACCCTGCCCACTTCTCCTGCCTCAGCGCTCCCAGTTCTCCCCGGGCACCCTGGGTGTGGGGAAGCTGTGAATTGTTCTGTGGGCCAAAAGTATTGCATGTCATTCCGTAAGTACTTTCTTCTCCCCTTTTACTCCGGGCCACATGTTCAAGACTCGGTGCTGCCTCTGCTGAGCTGTCCTCCCGCCTGTGGGTCCTCCACCCGCCTCTCTTCCCCGACATCCTATGCAAAGCTGTCATGGCAATGAAGCTAGCCTGACGGCTGCTCTCCCCACCTGTCTTCTCATCACACAGTGATGTTTGAAGGCTACAGCCTACCCTCCTTGCTGAGTACCTATGATTAGAGGTGTGCGACAACACACCTAGTGGATTTTTTTTTTTTTTTTTTTAAGGATTTTTGACTGTGTAGTCAGGCTGGCCTTGAACTCAAGGTGCTCCTCCTGCCTCAGCCTCCTGAGTGCTGGGATGACAGGCTTGTGCCACCATGCCCAGTGGTTGAAATGTTTGTAAACCAGGACTTGAGTAGGTAATGATGATGGTTTTTTTCAAATAAGGCCGACTTCTGGTTAGACAAGTGGTGCTTTATTTCTTCAGTATCCAAAATAGCATAGTTCAGACGCAGCGCCAAAAGGACTGCAGTGGCTAGTCTGAATAATTTAACCTCTTCACAAATGTTCTCTACTCATGACCAAACTCCTGATACTGAGGATGTACCAATCAGGTGTGACAGCCCCTGGATGTGAAGAGAAGATGCTGTTTTCTGGCTTCCCCCCCACTGCGGGAGAAGACAAGCACTGAACAGCTGAAGAAGTAGAAAAGTCCTTCCTGTGTCACAGCAGGGTGTGACGCTGTGGTTAGGACTTTCATAAATTGGTGTCCCAGGGGTTAATTTCCGTGCCTTTATAATCTTTCATAAGGACAGTAGAAAGCTGCACTTTCAGGGAGTAATGAATGGGTCCATGTCGCTTTTCACAAAAGCTCTTTTTTTTTTTTTTTTTTTTTTTTTTTTTTTTTGGTTTTTTGCTTTTTCTTTTTTTCGACTCTTTGAGACAGAGTCTTGCTGTGCCGTTCAGGCTGGCCTTGAGCTCACTTTGTAGCCCAGGCTGGTCTCGAACTCACAGGCATCCTCCTGCCTCAGCTTCCTGAGTGCTGGGATTACAGGTGTGCGCCACCATACCTGGCCACAAAAGCTCTTTTTATCAAAACGAAGTAGTCATGTGACGAACAGATTTGGGGAAGTCTTGGTTACGTCAGTTTTAAGGAAAAGGAAAGAGCAGGGAGGGAAACCAGAGGGACACCTCTTCCAGCTGTAACCTGCAACCCCTCATGCAGGTTTTTCCTTGTCTCATTAACCCTTGTTACTCATTTAAAGGATTGTGTGCTGCAGGACAGGTTTAAAAACTGAACTTGGTTTTGAGTCCGTGCTCTTAGGTGAAATAAATGGGACACACACGTGTAAACACCGCATTGTTTCTCTGGTGTGAGAAACCAAAGTGTAAACAAGGACCAAAGTGTGTAAAAGGAAGAAAATGTTCAAACGGGGCGGGGAACAAGGGAGAGAGGAAAGAAGGGAAAAGTGAAAAAAAAAGGAAAACGTGGAGACAAAGCTTTGTGAATAGAGAGGAGGAGGGGTTGAGGGGAGGGGAGGGGAATGGGGGAAAAGTTATACCACACACAGGGACGAATTCTCTGATGAATGTAATCATTATGTATATCTAACATGTACTAATAAAATCTGGTGGAAAGTGCAAGATCCTGAGTTTGATTCCCAGTACAAAAGAAAGAAAGAAAGAAAGAACTGATGGATAAAACAGCAACAAACTGAACTTGGTTCGAGACCTTGACTCATCTAGAGAGGGAGGGGACTCTAACTGAGGCCATTAGGTGTGGACGCTGCTTTCTGCCCCAGTGGCATGGAATGCAGTCTGTCTGGTTTGAGGTTCCTGGGCAGACCCATCGGGACACCAGCCCAGGCTCTGGGACCTGGAGTACACATTAGGGCTGATAACCTGCAAAGCTGTAGTCATCTGCCTGATTTCCCTTTCGGTCCTTTTTGGAACAGGATCAAGTGTATGAATTTTTAAGAATCCCATGCTGCAAAGGGTGTACTTTTTATCCCTAAGGATTTCTTTTTTTGTCTTTTTGAGATAGGGTCTCGCTGTGTAGTTCAGGCTGGCCTTGAGCTCACTTTGTAGCCCAGGCTGGTTTTGAACTCACAAGGATCCTCCTGCCTCAGCCTCCCAAGTGCTGGGATTACAGGACTGCACCACCACACCTGGCCTCCCCAAAGATTTTTCTGTCCCTTCCTCTGGTTAGATACTGGAAAAACAGAAGTGTTGTCATTTTTTTTTTTTTTTTTTTGTACCGGGAATTGAACTCACAACCTCATGCTTGCCAAGCAGGCGCTGTGCCACTGAGCGACAGCCCCGGCAATGTGTTAACAATAGCAGATCTTTCCTTTTCTGAGAAGCCCAGCAGTCTTGTTCTGAACGCTGGAAAGTGGTTATGTGGCTTACAAAGCCAGAGCCACTTTTATGTCCACCTCTGCCCTGGGTGGGACCAGGCTGCTGAGGTGCGATCAGCTGAGCCTGTTGGAGAAAACCCAAGCTGACTGTACACCTGGGGATGCAGAGGTGATCCGAGGGTGGACGGGTCTGCTTGGGGGGACGTGTTACTAAGCCCGATGCCATCTGTTCTCCTTAGGGAAGGACAGATGTAACAGAGAAGCGATTAGCCAGAGACATACAAACTTCAGTTATTATCTTGAGCTACTTATTTTTCCTGTTTGCAGTGCTAGAGAGTGAATCCACAGTCTCATGCCTGCTAGGGGAGCGTTGAGCTTACTTTTCGCATGCGATTTATTTGTTTAGTCAAGGATCCCACTTATACAAAGGCATCTGTTAGTACACTGTTGGATTCATGTGATGCTGAGGCTCTCCGGGGATACTGTAGATACACCAATAAAATGCAAGTCTGGATTCCCAGGATCACCTTCTACCCTGGAGCCCGCAGTGCCACTAACCCTGACCTCGTCTTCCTCACTTGTGGTCTTCTCTGCCTTGGAACATGCTTGCCTGGTGCCAAGGCAACAGAAGAGCAGATGAGGAGGAAGGGATGAGGTGGGAGGCAGGTTGTGGTCCTGGGACTGTGATGAAGGGAACCAGAACAAATCCCCACCATGTAATACTCTCCATCCTTCCCTTCCTCCTTTCTTTGTACTAGGGATTGTAGCACCAACCCCCGAGCCCTCTTTTATTTTCTTTTGAGGTAAGCTGGTCTTGCTATAAGTTGCTCTGACTGGCTTCAAACTTGCTGTCCTCCTGCCTCAGCCTCCCACATCATTAGGATTACAGGAATGTACTCCCATACCTGGCTGTGTGATATACTCTCTTACCCTAATCTCCCTAGTTTATTTTGAAGACTGGGTCCAAGGAAGCCAAGAACTGATACACATCTGGAAACACGGGCTCTTGTGATTGCACAGCCTATAGGAACTAAGTGCATTAGACGCAGTTCTGACCTCTGCCTTCTATTGGTGGTAACCAAATTAGTTTACCTGTCTCTTTAAACGATTCCTTAAATCACAGGTTAGGGACAAGAGAGACTCTGCTTACTCTGAGTGGTCTGAATTTAATCCTGGTAATTTAAAAAATTCTAGTTTATACCTTCAGTAACACTGCAACTTTGTGGTTTTTTGTTTTTGTTTCTTGAGACAGGGTCTTGCTATCTAGTTGGTCTTGAACTCATGGTTACCCTCTTGTCTTGTCTCAGACTCTTGAGTGCTAGGATTAGATGTGTGTGCCATCACACCTAGCCTCACAACTTTGTTTTTAATAAACTAGCATTCGGGGTACAGTTGAGAAGGCCTGAGACTTAGCAGGCACATCTCTTTAAAATGCCAAGAATTCCTTGGCTGGGTGTGGTGGCACACACACCTGTAATCCCAGCACTCGGGAGGCTGAGGTAGGAGGATCTCTGTGAGTTTGAGACCAGCCTGGGCTACAAAGTGAGCTCAGGGCCAGCCGGAGCTGCACAGCGAAAAAAGAACAAAACAAAGTAGGAATTCCTTTTGTCTGGGGCTCAAGTTCCCACACAGAGTGTTTGTGTTTGTGACTTCCTATCCTCTGAGTATCGAATGCAATAGGAGTAGTTTTCTCCACGTTTTACAGCTTGTAGTCCTGACAAGTCACGAACACCGCTATTCAATTTGGGGCAGTTTGCAAAAAGTGCACACTAAGTAGCCTCCAGCTTTTCCCTTTCTGTCCTGCCAGTGGGCTGTGTGTGGCTCAGTGGACTTCCCTGTACACCACTCCGCTTGGAAGCCCGTCCCTCTTGACTTGCGGGGAGCTTTGGTAGCCCGCGAATTCTCTGTAAGGAGAATGGATCTTTATGCTGTTTAAAAAAAACCTCGCTCGTAACATGGTCTTACGTGTGTCCCACTTGGCTCGCTCCGAACAGCTGAACTGTTCAGCCTCGCTCAGCTTCTCCCTCTGCAGCGTGTGGCTGACGCTGCCTGTGGAGGCTGGATTAGCAGATCTCCGTAAAGTGCCTAGCCGGGTATGTGTGGAAGCTGACAACCATGTTCCATTTCCTTCTTCCCGGTCCCTGGCTTCCCTCGGGGATTCACTGGCCAGCCCTAAAATAGATGTGCTGGCCACAGACACGGCTAAGGGTCAGGTGAGGCTGTGCTGACTTCCTCCTCACCGCGGGTTGCATCATCCCGTTGATGTGCTTGTGTTTTTTCCACTCTAATGCACCCCGGAGAGGATGATGGCGGCCAGAGGTAACACTTGGGTCTGAAAGATCAGAGGAGAACCTCGTAAATACACCAGCACTGGACAAAAGCCGAGGGGCTGTCCAAGGTATAAAGAGCAAGGGACAAAGGACAGCCCTTTCACGTTGGTTCCAGATCTGTCCGAAATGAGAGCTTCCTTGAGATTTTGGGCTCATCCTGTCCTATGATGCCTTCTTAGAAAAAAAAAGTAGCCATGAAGCACCTGAGCCTTACCAGACTAGGCAATGCCTACAGCATAGTGTTAGGGAGAGGAACAGTTCCTTTATGCAGGGTAGGTGGATACTCCTTCCATGTGGAATGTCTGTCTGTCTCTCCCTGTCTCTCTTTCCAGGGGCTTGCCGTACTTTACAGATCGGTGTTGAACTTGCTATGCAGCCTAGGATGGCCTGACCTTGTACTTTTCCTGTTTCAGCCTCCCACGAGCTGGAATTACAGGTGGAGACCACCATGTCTGGCTCCACTCTATTACTAGTAATTAATCACTGCTCTATTAATAGTATCACTGTTACTGACTGCAGAACTCTTTAGAAATTAATGCGAACATTCCTTATACCCACTGAACTACCAGAATTTGCCATAGCACTTGGATAATAGCTTTAATATTACTCAGTCCATCTTGGTCTTACAAAAAATTTCAGGTCCTATCAGTCTCCACTCCCGTGGGTTACAGTTCATGTTCTCTGCCGCCTCTACCTTGTGTCACGCTGCTGCCGCATCCAGCTGGCCAGCTGCTGTCAGTGGCGTATGTACTTCTCATTTCTGGCCCCTGTTCACCCTTCAGAAACCAATTCTGGGTTCTACTCTCCCAGTCCTTTGGGTACCTTGATGTTCTTGGTACAGTGGGCAGCAGAGGAGAAAGCTTTCAAGAAGTTACCTCAGGATGGTGTATTTCTGATTCGACTCCACAGTGAACTAGGATAACTGAAAACAATATAAACTGGTAACGAGAGAGTGAAATACGCTTTTGTGTTTTGAGTTCTTAATCACTGGAGAGTTATGGCAGTGGAACTTTTTTAAAAATGTGATTCATTGTGCCAGAGATTGTTAGTTGTCCACCACAATCCACGCAAGAAACACACTGACTCTATTTGGGCCACAGTTCGGGGATTTATGAAATCAGTGTAGCCTACTTTACCCAGTAATTTATTTTTTATTTTTCAGTACTAGGGATTAAACCCAGGGGCTCACACATGCTAGGTAGTACTGAGCTGTATCCCTAGCCTCCTAATAATCTTATTTAAAAGAGTATTAGTTTTTGTTTTTGTTTGCTCTTTTTTTGAGACAGGGTCTCGCTATGCAGTTCAGGCTGGCCTTGAGCTCACTTTGTAGCCCAGGCTGGTCTGGAACTTGCAACGATCCTCCTGCCTCAGCCTGCCGAGTGCTGGGATTACAGGCATGTGCCACCACGCCCAGCAAGAACAGTATGTATTATGTTTTTGTGTAAAGGATGCAAGGATACGCTGATCGGGTCTGAGGAGTACAATGGCGCACTCTACCATTAATCACTTCCTTATTCATTTTGACAGAGAATTTCCATGACCAATAAAGGGAGAGGGGGAAAAGACATAGCCAGGAGGGCGCTGGTAACGGATTTTACTTGTAGGGGGCCTTGCTTGACTGCCCCAGTCTTCAGTGTGCTTCCTCTGCTTAGCACTGACTGTCCCTAGTCTTTACCTGGCTCTGAAATCTGCAAAGAGCAGGGCAGGATTGGGAGTTATAGGCCCTTCAAGTGGGGGCTCTCAAGATCTTAATCCCTTCAGGGTTTGGCTTTGAGCTTTCTAGATGCAGAAACACAGCCTTGCTGTAGCCACAGCTCAGCAGCCTTTCAAATCGAGATGCATGCTGAGCATGCTGGGGAAACCCAGTGTCCATGCATGACTGAGTGGTGGTCCTGCCAGCATGCGATGCATTTCGCCAAGTGAGTAACCAGAGGGCTGTCGGGTGAGAAGGAGTCTGGGTAGTGCGGGAATCAAGAGCCTCTATTGCCCAGGCTGTGCATCTGGTAAATGACCTCACTGCAGAGTCACACGTTCCACCACCGAATTCTTTACACAACTGTCTCTTCCTTGGGCAGCACTGCTGTGAGCCTGGAGTGTACCGCTGCTAAGACTTCCAAGTTCTTTCTAAGGCTTGTGCAGCAGCTCTTTTGTGATTAGCAGATACAAGTGAGCAGAGCGCTGGTTTCTGTTACACTTATCTGAGTTCACGTCCTGGCTTCCGTGATTGGACTTGAATGTTCTCCAAGTTCTGTCACTTATCCACTGGAACTTTAATTCCTCTGTATTTATTGGTCACGTGACTGTTAATAAGTTAAAAGTACCCGGCAAGAAGTTTAATGAGCGAAAGTGCTTGGCAAGAAGTTTTATACGGATGGTTAATATTAACATGATCATTCATTAGCTTATAACGCCTTTACCATCCTCCACCTAATATTACAAAATACCAGGCACTTGTAGTGCATGGGTGTCCAACCTGTTGGCTTGCCCCGGGCCTCAGTGAGCGAAGAGGGATTGTCTTGCAACACATATAAAATACATGATATAGGTATTATACTGAAGTAACAAACTCTAAAACTTTTTAACTTATGAAATAGCACACGAGGCCCAAGTCTGATCATTAAATAAGAAAACTTCCATTTCTGCTTGATCACAATAAATGCCTGTTTTCACAGGCACACGTGTGGGCGGGTTAGAATACTATTACTGGAATTGCTGTGTTTGGCTTGCCAGCCTGCACAGGTGCATGTAACATCCACTCATGGGTTTCTCTTAGCCTGTGACGGGTGCAGGAGGCAGGTACCCTGCCAACGTTCCACTGTCGAGTACGCAGTCCGTGTTCAAGCACCATGCAATCAAGTTATGAGAAATACTGCTAAAATAATATAGTAATGTAGAAAGTTTAAGATCCTCTGGAGCTGCATTACTAGCTGTTCAAGGCCACTTGTGGCCTGAGGGCCTGACACATCTGCTCTAGTGTCTTACATCTAGGAAGAACCTAATGCTTGATGTGAGGTTTTTTTTTTTTGTTTTTTTTTTTCTGGTACTGGGAATCGAACTCATGACCTCCTGCTTGCCAGGCAGGCACTGTGCCACTGAACCAAATCCCCAGCCCCCTTGATGTGGTTTAAGGAGGTTGCTAAAACACGGAAGCAGAAACACCCTAGAACAGGCACTGCTGCTCACAATCTGTCCAGTTCAGGATGTGTTTCCAACAGAGGGAAGAGCTTCAATTGACTCAAAAATTATTAAAAGCATTTCTCTTAAGCCTAAAGTGTCCTCCCCATACTCTGAGGTTTGGTAACCTCTTCTGACCTTCTTTTTAAAAGACCTAGAGGCTGGGTGGGTGTGGTGGCACATGCCTGTAATTCCAGCACTCGGGAGGCTGAGGCAGGAGGATCGTTTCGAGTTCAGAGGTCAGCCTGGGCTACAAAGTGACTCAAGGCCAGCCTGAACTGCATAGCAAGCCCCTGTCTCAAAAAGACCAAAAAAAAAAAAAGAAAAGAGACCTAGAGGCTGAAGGATGTAGCTTAGTAGTAGCACATTTGCCTAGCATGAGCCCCTGGGTTCAAATCCCAGCACCCCAAAATAAGATTTTCATAGATTTTTATTTGGTTATTCCTTTTCTTGGTTCCCCATGTCTTTGGCCTTTGTCATATTCTTCTACCTGCATCCCCTCTTCCCTTTCTTCTTAGTTGTCTGGATCTTCCCTGATTTGGGGCCTTTTATGATTATTTTTTAAAGTGCAGTAACCAAAAGATACATACAGAATTCTAGTTGCACATGCATCCAACCTTTGAGAGTAGGATTATAAAGCAATGATGGCGAACCTTTTAGAGTGTTCAGTGATTCAACTAGCTGGCGACAGCATGCGTGCCACGGGTTTGCCACCACTGGCATAAGGTTATCTGTTTTGCTTCCAATACACCTTTCCATGGTGATCCTCTGGGTGGCCTTATGGATTTCAGTTCTAGGTAAGTGCTTCTCAGCTCTTTACATTCCTCAAAACTTTGGCTTTGGATTGAATCTGGGTTTAAGAAAAAAGCTCAAAACCATACAATTTAAATTCATGCTGGTCTTAATCTGTCTTTAACAAGGTAAAAAGGTGTGTTTTGTGCCAGTCCTGTGACAGTTCCCCCACCACTACCCACTACCTGGACACCAGCTTGAGAAGCAGGGCCCCAAGGGTACAATCTATGATGAACATTCCGCTCTGAGAGTTTAGATTGCTTTCTGACAGTTAGCCTCACCCTTAAAGTAGGTGGGAAAATATTCAAGTTGTCAGAAGACCTTTGTAGTTCTTGACTACAGTAGTGCTGGGAGGAGGAGGGATTCTTTGGGAGATAAACTGTAGTAGCGAACAGAAACGCTGGGACCAGATGAGATACAGCTCCTGATGCTGACACCCGGCAGCTGTGTGGCCTCTCAAGGTTACTTCTCCTTGCTTGTTTCCTCACTTATGCAATCAGCATCCTTGTATTTTAGTTGCGTAATAGGATTGTTTTAAATGAGAATTTGTGTTCTGCGCTTAGAGACAATGCTTGGGACCTTTTAAATAATAAATGTTAAATGTTTCTCTCTGTGTGCTTTATTTCCTCTGACTTTGTATTTTATTAAAAAAAGGGGAATTTCTAATATACTTTTGTCCTACATTGACAGTACTTAATTTTTTTTCAATCCTATTGATTAATCTTGGTATTTTACTTCCACTTCATAATTCTGGGATATGTGAGGTCTAATTGCTACCAATTTCTGTGATTGCTAGGTTAATTAACATCCCAGCTGCTTCTGCAAAATGGTGTTCGTAATAGCACTACCTCAGGGTTGCTGGGAGGACCGAGGTAATCTTGCTGGTCATGTGACTTTTTTGTAGTACCAGGGATGAAACCTAGAGTATTCTACCAGTGAGCTGCATCCCTAGCTCTTTTTAAATTTTATTTTGAGATACTGTGCCAAGGCTGGCCTTGAACTTGTGATCTCCTGCCTCAGCCTCTGCAGTAGCTGGGATTGCAGGTATGTGCTATTGCATCCAGCTTCATGTGACACTTCTAGTTTTACTGACAAAATGAATGTAATGTTTTCACAAGTTATTATTCGTGTGGCCCAGGCCAGTGAGAGAACAGCACGTGCAGTTCACCTTGTCATTCCCTCACCTGTTCGCAGGCTACCGCCTAAAAGACTTTGGAGATTTGAGCTTCACTCCAGTTCTCAAAGATGAGCCCTTCAACAATCTGGTAGTCAATCCGCGCTCAGTGGGCCTCGCCAACCAGGAACTGACCGAGGTGGTTAGTGGCGCGGTGTCAGACGGCTACAGCTGTGTCACCGTGGGAGGAGACCACAGGTAAGCCAGGAGCCGGGGGGCTGCGTGACATGGTACTTGGGGCATTTCACTTGGTTTCCTTACCTGGAAAAAAATACTCTGCAGAATTTTTAGGGTATGATGTATGTTGCAGCATTTTAATGTGTAAGATCATGAGCTGCTAAAGGCACTGTATGATTCGCTTGGTACAATGCACTATATTGTAAGAGCAAACACAGCAAAGCTAGAGGCAGACGCAGAAAGGTTTTTAGATGGTGATTCAGGCTTAACTCTTGGAAACTCTTCTTGAGAAATTATTTTTCATTTGGCTATTTTGGAGAATTGGTAGAATCCATCATCGAGCCGAACGTAGGCAGTTTTTGGTTAGCACTCCTACTAACAGATTTGTGAGAGACACCTTGCCCCCCACCAAGTCAGTGTGTTTTTTTATCTCCACATTATGGACCCTAGGTGACTATTTTTTGTCTCTTAGCAAATCAGCATGTACCTTACTGAAAACCGTATAAAGATTTTTTTCAGCAGTGTTAGCAAACATAGGAAACTTGTGATCTGTTAGGACTAGATGAAATTAAAGAAAACTTGTGATCTGTTAGGACTAGATGAAATTAAATGTTCCAGTGGACACCATTTTACAGCCACGTGGAGTGAAAATTTATAAATACTGAATTCCCTAGAATTTCTGAGACGAGATTGGAGGTCAGTCTGGGCTAGAGTAGTCCGATTTCACAAGAGTGTGATATGAGCTAGGTTATAAAGGTTTCTGGTAGCAAGAAGCAACTGACGTACCAGGGGTAAGAACACTTCATACACATTTTCAGTTACTTCTAAGGATGCCATGAGGTAGATGTGGTTTTATCTGATTTTCTTCTGGAAGCACCGAGGCTAGAGAAGTTACCCAAGGCCTGTAGCAGAGCTACAGCAGGATGCAAGCTGTGTAACTCCTAAGGCAATTAATTTCTCTTTTTAGACCCATCTGTCCGTTTCCCTGGAGGTGCTCAGACAGCTTTTCAGATCACTATGAGTTAAATCTGGAGAGGTGCTGGGGATTAGACTCAGCACCTCTGCCCTGCCAGGCAACTGTTCTACCACTGAACTCTTCACCCCAGCCCCAGAAGAGGCAGGCAGATTCCACGTTAGGAATGAAAACCCAGGTGGGATATGAAAGTGGTCATACCCAAGTTTCCTACTGCAATGACCGAGGCATTCACTTAAATAAACCCAGGCAGGAGTCCTGCCTCCTGGCTCAGCGCCGACTCTGGAAGTTTATTCTTTCTTCTGGTCAGTTCTGTCTGGGGACTGACCAATGTGAATAGCACAGTCTGGTTTTTCCTCTGCCTGTGGCTATCTATACTGCAGCTATCTTACTGCTTAGCTATTTCCTACTCAACACCAAAACCTAGGCTCTCTGTAGATTCTAGGGAGCAAGGGAGGGTGTATATGCAGAACAGCTGATGGGCATTTTAAATGATGAGGCATTTTCAGATCACTCCTTTTATTTATAGAGTACAACTTATGCTGTACTAACTTAAACACGCCAAGTATGATTAACCCTTTCTATAGAGAGGGAAACAAGAGAGAAATTAGATGCGTTTGCTTCAGTCACAAAACCCTTCTTGCACTAGAACTCCTGTATCCTAAGTCGGCTTGCCATTAGCACTGGACTGTACTATCCCACAGATGCACCTGGTGGGGCGAGGAGCCTTATAAGGCCGTCTGCACTGACTGAGGGTGGCTGTCCTTAGTTCCTAAGATGCTTAAACTGCACTTCCCATGGTAAATCCCTTGGTGCTGGGAAGCTTGGCAGCTTTCCAACCACAATCTCATTAGCTGTATTCCAGCAGCTGAGATAGGGCAGGTGGCTGACAAACAGAATCCAAGGACAAGGAAAAGCAAAATAGAGAAACACTTCAAAATATGTGAATGCTTTGCAAATGTATGTAACAAACATTCACGCTAATATCCTTTATTTTATTCAGTGGTGTATGAGATCTTCAATTGGGCTTGCCAATTTAATGTTTAACAACTTTGACTTTTCAGGTTAGGAAGCATCACATACAAGCTTTCTAAAAAGCTGTAAAGCTTGGTAATTTTTTTTTTTTTTCTGGTGATGCTGGTTAAACCAGGACTTGAACATGCTCTCCTGCTGAGCTACACCCACAGTCCTGCTAATTTTTCTCCTTATAACTGATTCTCTGGATGTTAGCATTGTATTTCCTAGGTCTCCCTTAGAAAGTATTAAGCAACCTTTTTTGTGAGGTGTTTCACACAGCTCACATCATTTAACTAGATTTCATTCATTGAAAAGATCTTTGAGGTCCTTTTCTGGGCCAGGGCTGCTAAAGCATCACAATTATATGGATTTGGGGGGCAGAAATAGCTCTCAATGCAAGGATAGCAGGTTGTCTGCACTGAGTTTTTTTTTTTGGTCTTTTTGAGACGGTATTACTGTGCAGTTCAGGCTGGCCTTGAGCTCACTTCATAGCCCAGGCTGGCCTTGAACTCGCCATGATCCTCCTGCCTCAGCCTCCCACGTGCTGGGATTACAGGCGTGTGCCACCACGCCCGGCTGGCACTGAATCTTTACAGCTTTATACTTCTCCTGTCTAACCCACTCTAAGTGAATCTTTGGGAAGTACAACCCAGGGACTCTGGTCTTACCCTGACCCAGCTTCAGTTCAGGCCCTGACTTTGCCCTGAGGACAGAGTATAAGTGGTGTTGGCTGAGGGTATTTGTGACTGGAGATGTTTACCAAGTAGAGGGCCTTGAAGATTATTATATTTGTTCTTCACAGCCTGGCAATCGGTTCTATTAGTGGTCACGCCCGGCACTGCCCAGACCTTTGTGTCATTTGGGTTGATGCCCATGCTGACATCAATACACCCCTCACCACTGTATCAGGAAATCTCCATGGACAGCCAGTTGCATTTCTCCTCAGAGAACTACAGGACAAGGTCAGTGGGCCACAAGGGTAAGGTAATTGTCCCATAGGATCCTGGGGCTTCTGGGGTCTAGTTCACTGAGACTGAGTGGAAGGATGTGTTGAGTGTGGCTTACCACTCCTTCATTTATTAAATACTGTAACGGACCAGGCAGTCTGCCAGATGCTGGGATATAAAAACGCCTAGGACACGATCCTGGGTGTTGTGGGGAGGGGCTCATAATCTGGTAAGAGTAAAATGCGAGTGAGTAGTAAAGGTAGTGATGGGTATCCCACAGCCGAGGGCTTCTCGGTTAGAGGCTCCCAGGCCACACCCTCGGGTACACTGATCTAGAATGTGGGTCAAACCTTGGTCACCTCTGGGCGATGTCTTCCTGAACTGTTCATAAGCCATCAGAGTCCGTATCAGGCATAGACTAGACTATATTCCTCCCCTCAGCGAGGAACCCAGTGAAGCCAGCACAGTACAAAGATCTTCACTAGGCAGAATTCATCTGGCCATTGATAACTTAAGACGGCAACTTAAAAACCAGCGTGTAGGGCGGGGGATATAGCTCAGCGGCACAGCGCCTGCCTGGCAAGCGCAAGGTCCTGAGTTCGATTTCCAGTACGAAAACAAAAACAAAAGAGTAACAGCCAGTGTGTAAACAGCGCAGTGATGTGCAAAGGGATGGAGAAGGGCTGATCAGCACATCCCTGGTATTAGGTAATAAGTGAAAAGCCAGGACTACCTTAGAAGACAGTTTTCATTCTCATTGAGAAGCTATACTGTTTTTCAGCTGCCCTGAAATATTTCTACTTGGAGACCAAGTATGTTTTGTGCTGCTTTAAACATATCCCAAGGACGGGAGAAAGCGATTGTACACCCTCAGAGGGGCACGCTGATGATGGAAGAATGCTTGATTAATCCTGTTCTTTTCTCTTCACAGATACCACCACTCCCAGGCTTTTCCTGGATCAAACCTTGTATCTCTTCCCCAAACATCGTGTATATTGGCCTAAGAGACGTGGACCCTCCGGAACAGTAAGTTGGTGATTAGGCTTAAGCGCTGGGCCTGCGCTGACCACTTAAGCTTCTTTTTTTGTGGTGCTGGGGCTCAAATCCGGGGCCTCGCATATGCCGGGCCGGTGCTCCACCACCGAGCCGTGCCACCAGCCCACCTGCATTCTTGCAAGATGATGCTCCACTTAATCTGTTGTGGTCAATATAAAGGGGAAACTCCCTTAAATACACATCTGCAGTTTTTCTTTATATTTCATCATATTTTTTACAGTACTGGAGGCTTTGCACTGAACTGTATTTCCGTCCCTTTTAAAAAACTTTTTGAGACAGGGTCTTGCTAAGTTGAGCAGGGAGGACTTGTGACTTTCCTGCCTCAGATGCCCAAGATGCCCAAGACCTGGGATTACAGGTGTGCGCCGCCACCCTCGGTGACCGCACCAGTCTTAAAAGTGTTTTTTAAACTAAGAATTCCTTTCTGTCTCACCAGCTTTATTTTAAAGAACTATGATATTCAGTATTTTTCCATGAGGGACATTGATCGACTTGGTATCCAGAAGGTCATGGAACAGACATTTGATCTGCTGATTGGCAAGTAAGTAGCTGAAATGTATGTCTACCTCTAGGCCTTGTGGACAGGGCAGCTCAAGTCTCTTGAGCCCAGGAACTTTACTTTTATAACAGAGACAAAACTCACAAGGTTGTGAGTTCGATTCCCGGCATCAGGAGAGAAAAAAAAAAAATTTCAAGTATTTCACGAAAGGGTAGTATGAGATACAAGCATATTCTTTCTCAGGTGCGGGGCGATTTCCTTGAAGTCACTGCCCAGATCCTGTGTCTCCGATGAACTCCCATCCACCTCCATGCTCCAGTGGCCCCTTCTTTTCAGCCTCACTATGGCATCATCTGAGTGTTACAGTCACTAAATCCTGGCAGTACAGGAAGAGAGCAGATGAATGTTAAGCAAATGCTAATTTAAAGAGCATTTTCCTGCCGAGTGGAGCGGCACACAATTGTAGTCCCAGGTACTAGGGCTGGAGGATCACAAGTCTGAGACCGGCCTGGACAACTTCATGAAACCTTGTCTGAAAGCGGGGGGGGCGGAAAAGAGCATTTTCCCAGTGTCAAGACTACTGGGTAACTGACGTCAGTTCCTAAGCTGTTAAGAAATCGTTCTTTGGCATAAGGTGTTGGGCATTAGTTTCAGCCATTGGACACTCACATTCAAGTTGGAATTGCGAGTTAGGTTTGCAGACAAAATTAGAATTAAGTCCAGCTGCTGTTACACTCGGTATAACCAGAACTGTAACTCTGATCAGGCTAACCTAAATTCCGTGTATCAGAGCCCAGTCTCCTGTGGAAATGAAGTGTTCATTATTCTGACAGTTACTGCTGTGAGAGGATCTAGTGCCCAGGCTAAGCCCCAAAACGTGAACTAGAATTACTCCTGTGAGGCATGTGGAACACGTGGCAATATCATGAAGTAGTGTGCAGGAAACTAATATGTTAGTCTCAGTAACTCCCAGGAATAGAAAACCTGGGAATCTGCTGTATTAACAAAATACAATGGTACCTTGGTTCACGAGCTGAATTCTTTCCATTACTCTGGTCGCAACCAGAATTAGTTTGTGAACTGAGGTACCACTGTACCAGGATCAACAGGAACAAAATCAGGGAGTTGCAATCACAGGAGGGAGTCTACAAGCACTATCAAAAATATATTCTCTCGTCCTCTTTCCAGAAGACAAAGACCAATCCACCTGAGTTTTGACATTGATGCTTTTGACCCTACGCTGGCCCCAGCCACAGGAACCCCTGTGGTAGGGGGACTGACCTATCGAGAAGGCGTGTATATTGCTGAAGAAATACACAATACAGGTATGGAGCAACCAGGGCTGCAGCCTGTTAATTCCGCATCTAACTATGCTGCTGACCCTTGCCTACGGGCGATGTTTTCTATTCCATATTATTGCAGACTGTTTTGCTTAAGCTTTAATACCTAAAAAGCATATGGCCAAACAATAAGGGAAATAGTCACTTAAAGGCATATCTGGATCTGGATTATCCCAGGATACATGCTGGTAATCATGAATAAGAAAACGTGTCCACATGAAACATTTAAGCACGGACTGCCAACCTGATGCAGCTCCTTGCACATGAGCCATCCAAAGGCACATGAAGAAGGCAAAGCCAAGTGGCCACAGTTTTTGCTCTAACAGTAGAGGCTGTTGGTTTGTTGGGAGTTGGGAGTTTGGAGATAAACCTGATCTCTTGAAGATTATTGCACGTTGGACAGTACCTTGGTCCATTTTATCTAGGATGTTTTGTCTCGGAGCTTGTTTGATAGGTGCTGTAATAAGGAGAAACAGTGGGATGACTGGCTGACAGCGCAGGCTGGACTATGGAGAGTGGCTACTAGTGCTTACTATCTCAAAGCTCATACTCGGTTGTTTACAGTGCCCATCTGTCAGAAAGCTTCTGGTTTTAAGGTCACTTTAAATGACCGTTCCTTCCAAAATTAAGCTGCCACATGGTACTGTTTCAGTAACCATTCTAAAACTGCAGTAAACTTTGGAGCTGGGTTGGGGATATAGCTCAGTGGCATAAGCGCCTGCCTGGCAAGGGCAAGGTCCTGAGTTCGATTCTCGGTACCAAAGAAAACAACTTTGGAGCTTCCTAGGACCTTACGCCAGTACTGCCTCTTAAGGCCTCCAGTAGCAAGCATCTCATTCCCAGACCTGCCAACTCAGATGCTGCCAAGGTGCGTGGTCAGCGGCGAGAAGCTGGGAGTTCAATCCTGCCCTTTGCTTCCCAGCTGAGAAGCAGCGAATAACGTGCAGCACTCAGATGTGGCAGTGGTCATGCCTTGTGCCTCCTTCCCCTGCTGCAATATTATTTGATTCCTAAAGGTAGTTGGCTACAGCAGTGCATGCCTATAATTGCAGCACTCGGACAGTAGCTGAGGCAGGAGGACTGCTGACAGCCTGGACTACACAGTGGGACCCTGTCTCAAAAACAAACACCAAAAAACAACCCCTAAAAGACTGTATGACACTGCCAACTGCAAATACAGCAGTCTGCTTAAACTTGAAGGATGGCCATAATCTGGACATATAGGTACTGTGTATTTTTAATAATACAAACCCTCTGGATCACTACTTGGGGTATACTGAGTTACAGGTTAAGGGGCCGGGAACACAGCAACACAGCGCCTGCCTGGCAGACATGAGGTCGTGAGTTTGACTCCCGGCACCAAAAAATAAAGAAAAATTTTTAAAAAAAGGTACAGGTTAAGCCAGTGGAATTCAGAGACATAATTTATCAGGATACAGAACATGTGCAATAGAAGGCAGAAACGCTATGGCAACGCAACTGGCCACTGCAGTGCTTCACAGCACACTCAGCCACGCACTGCTGAGAAGTAAGACACCGAACAGATACCGCAGCATTAAATATATCACTTACAATCATGTAATATCAGGATTCTGGACTTGACAGCCACCTTAATGTTCTCCAGTACTGTATTCTTGAAAATTACTTTGCTCAGGCGGCTCTTGAGGAGGTAGAGTAACTTCACTGAGAATAACCAATTAAAAAGCTAAATTCTCTAGACATGTAGACCATGTATGAGGTGATGAGGATAGAGGGCAGACCTGAGAGGTTTGTTCCTTTCCCTCGTTCACTGTGGGTCAAAGGACCTGGGGCAGAAGTTCTCAAACCCTTACAGAAGGCAGCTGGAGTCCAAATTAAACAGTGAAGATATGGCTGAGTCCCCTTGACCATATACAAGATGCAGGGCCAGTGTGCTGGGAGGTGAAAAACTGCATCAGACATGGAACCTGCTCTCAGCACTCACGCAGGAAGGGGCAGGAATAAAGTCTGCAGTGACAACTACATTTCAGGGCAGGTGGTATGTACTTTAGGAGATAAAGGTGGGGCCCTTAGCTCCTTCCCCAGCATTGTAAAAAAAAAAAAAAGAAATAAAAACAGGTAATACTGTCACAAAGCCTAACAGCTTTGTCTGTTACGTTAGTTGAGCAGGGATGATTTCATTACTTTAAGTTTCTTTCAGTCCTTCTCTGGTATATGTATCAGTGTTTTAAATTCGTGGCCAGGAGGATGGGGCACGAGGAGCTTCCTGACCAAGTTTTATAGTAGAAAATGCCCTTTTTGCCCGGGCGTGTTCTCTTTGTCCAGGCAGGGTAACTCCCTCAGAGCAGCAGCTAGGGACTTTGCCGAAGTTCTGTCTGCCTTGTTCCTACAGGGTTGCTGTCCGCACTGGATCTGGTTGAGGTCAATCCTCACTTGGCCACTTCGGAGGAAGAAGCAAAGGCGACAGCCAGCCTTGCGGTGGATGTGATTGCTTCAAGTTTTGGTCAGACAAGGGAAGGCGGGCACATCATCTACGACCAACTTCCTACTCCCAGTTCACCAGATGAATCAGAAAACAAAGAACGTGTGCGGATTTAGGAAATACTGCACGCTGGAGCGTCTCACAGTGGGCATTCCAGAGCTGTGAGGCATTTTGAGGGGACAGATATAAATGGCTATCTGGGTCAATACTGCCTTAATGAGAACATCTGTGCATTCTCACAACTGTAAAGTCTCCCCTCTCTCTTTTGGTGACCAACAGTACCACTGTAAATGCATTTGGTTTTTTGCAGTTCACAAGGTATTAATGTAGTATTATGTAAATTTGAAGAGATCATAAACATTTATTACCTTGGTATATCATACTGCTCTTGTCACTGTTCCTTCACATTTACGTGGTTTTCTGTCTGGACCCCCTCTTCCCACGGTCTGGCTATGCAGTGCATCCTTGAACGGTCAGCCCACAGCAGCATGCTCACCGCACAGCCTGCC
Source organism: Chinchilla lanigera (assembly GCF_000276665.1). Taxonomy (NCBI): domain Eukaryota; kingdom Metazoa; phylum Chordata; class Mammalia; order Rodentia; family Chinchillidae; genus Chinchilla; species Chinchilla lanigera. The sequence continues at coordinate 2,549,427 of NW_004955466.1, read as the reverse complement.
CACCACCACTCCTCCACGGGGTCAAGGCCTGGCCCACAACGCCCTTCCTGTAGGAAGTTCAGTGCTTGCGAAAGAACTTGTAGTAAACCAGGCCTCCCAGGATGATGAGCTCCAGTAAGATGACGATGGAGAGCAGCAGCTTGTTGGTTGTCACTCTGCACAGAGAAGAAAAAAGTAGTGGGCAGTGGTTTACGTAACTGTCTTTCTTGCTGTCCTGAATACTTTGGGATTTGCCCGGGGGTCAGCCATGGGTCAGAGTGTGAGGCAGACTGACTTTTTTTGGGGGGGGGGGGTCACAATCACAGCCACTAAAAGGTGCTCTTAAGTTCTTTGGCTGGTAACTGACAACTCGTAAGGTGAGTTGTCACTTAAGAGACAACACTGTCTACTTCATAGAAATGGGGAACAGGTACAAAGCATAAAAATGGTTTCTTGGCTGTAAAATGTCTCTACATCGTTATCTGAAACAGCAGAAATACAGTTATCCTATCTGCAATGTACAGCCGCATCAGTTACACACCACAGCTGTGATGCAGGTTGGGAGAGGAGGCTGGGACAGGCTTGTGTCCAAGTCCAGCTCACAGCTGGGTCCTGCTTTTAGGATGAGTAACTGGAAGCCTGGGTATTGCCGCCTTTCAGCCTCTTGAAATTTCTCCCTAGTAGTTTTCTTTGCTCTGCTCGCCTACCCAGCTGTCTGTACTAGGTTTATTTTGTCAGTACATTTTAGATATATCCAATGGTAACATTCGTCACAGGGAAATCTGTACCTGTACATATCTTATTTCTTTGTTTCCTATTCCCTCCCCTCCCTCCAACCCTTCTTCTGCTCATTTACAAAAGCTTTGCTTTCATTTTAAATTTTTTCTTGTCCCTTCTTTCCCTTTTGTTGAAAGTTCCCCTTCTCATTTGAACATTTTCTTCCCATTTCCCAATATCTATTATACATTTTGGTCCTTATTTACATTTTCAGTTTCTCACACCAGAGAAATAATGCAGTACTTAAATATGTGCTCGATTTATTTCACTTAAGATTATGGCCTCAACATGCAGCCATTTAGCTAGAAGTGTCTGAAGCTTGTACTTCTCTATGGCAGAGTAGTACTTCACTGCATAAAAAAAGCCACGTCTTTATCCATCCATTGGTTGATGGGCAGTTGGGCTTTTTCTAAGATACAGCTATTCCAAACTGTGCTGCTATGAACATCGGTGTTCTTACACTGCTGTGGTAAGAAGGGGAATACCTGGATCAAGTGGAACCTCTAGTTTTAGTTTTCTGAGTCTCCACACTGATTTCCACAGTGGTTACACCCGTCTCCACTTCCACCAACAGTGAAGAAGGGTTCCTTTTTCCCCACAGTTCCACCAGGATTTGTTATTGGTTGATCTCTTAATGTTCTTTCTGGAGTGAGATGGAATCTCAGCATTGTTTTAATTTGCACTTCTCAAATGACCAATGATACTGAACATTTTCTCATGTATTTATTTGCCATTTTTACTCCATCTGAGAAGTGTTTACTTCAGACGCCCATTTTTGGATTGGGTCTTCCAATGTGGGAGGTCTGATTTTTTTTGAGTTCTTTATGTATTCTAGAGGAATTCCGTTCCTTTAAGGAACAGCTGGCAAAAAGTTTTTCTCACACTGTGAATTGTTTCTTCACTCTGTTGGTGGTTTCTTTTGCTGTGCAAAAGAAAGATGAGATCCCAGTTGTTGAGTCTTTGTAATATTTCCTGTGTGACTGGAATTTTGTTCATGAAGTCTGCCTACACCAATGTCTTCAATAATTCTACCTATTCTCTCTTCCAGCAGACTTAGTGTTTCCATATTAATATTTAGATCTTTGATCCATTTCAATTTTAGTTTAGTGCATCGTGAAAGATATGGATCTAAGTCTAATCTTGGGCATGTGGAAAGCCAATTTTTCCAGCACCATTTATTATAGATGCTATCTTTCTTCCAGTGAAGGTGCTTGGCTCCTTTGTCAAAGATAATGTGGCTGAATATGTTTGGAGTTGTGTCTGCATCTTCTAATCTATTCTACTGATCCTGGGGTCTGTTTTTTGCCCATAGTACCATGCTGTTTTTATCACAGTAGCTTTGTAGTATAATTTCCAGAATTGTGATGTCCCTGCCTTGCCTTTGTTGCCCAGAATCGCTTTTCATATTCTAGATCTCTTCTAGTTCCAAATGTATTTTAGTATTATTTTCTCTAATTCTGTGAGATATGCTGTTGGTATTTTGATTGGGATTGCATTATGTCTGCATAACAATTTTGGGAGTATGGCTATTTTCACTATGTTGGTTCTTCCTACCCAAGAATAAGGCATACCTTTCCATTTTCTGATACCCTCTTTGATCTTTTTCAGAGTACTGTAGTTTTCAATGTAGAGGTCTTTACATTCTTTGTTATTGATTCCTAGGTATTTCATTTTTTTGGATGCTATTGTGAAAGGCGTTGTTTCCCTAATTTCTCTTAGTGAGTCTGTTATTTGTGTACAGGAATGCTATTGATTTTTGAGTGTTGATTTTGTATCTAGCTATGCTACTGAATTTGGTTATTAAATCTAGAAGTCTTTTGGAGTCTTCTAATGTAGAGTATCATATCATCCATAAATAATGATAACTTCTTCCTTTCCTTTCATTATTCCTTTTCTTTCTCTTATCTAACTGCTGTAGCTAATGTTTCCAGCAGAGGATATAGCTTAGTGACACAAGCACCTGCCTGGTGAGCACAAGGTCCTGAGTTCAATTCCCAGTACCCCCCCAAAAAAACCCAAAACACTACATAGCTAATGTTTCCAGAACTATGTTGAGTAAGAGTCGTGACAGTAGACATCCTTGTCTTGTTCCTGATTTTGAGTAGAGACTTAAATTTTTATCCATTTAGTATAATGTTGGCTGTTGGTCTGTCATAGTTGGCTTTTATGAGACTGAGAAAAAGACCATCTATTCCAATTTTCTGTAGGGTTTTCATCATGAATGTTACTTTGTCATATGCTTTTTCTGGGTTTGCAGAAATGCTCATATGGTTTTTGTCCTTGGCTCTGTTAATATGGTGTATTACATTTATATTTATTACATTTATTGATTTACATATGTTACCCCTGCATCCCTGGGATGAACTCTACTTGGTAATGGTGTATAATCTTCTTGATGATTTACTGCATTCTGTTTGCTAGTATCTCATTGAGGATTTTTATGTCTATGTTCATTAGGGATACTGGCCTATAGTTCTCCTTTTTTAGTTGGGTCCTTCTCTGGTTTTAGATGCAGGGTAATGCTCGTTTCCAAGAAAGAATTTGCGAGTACTGTTTCCCTTTCTTGTAGAATTCAACTGTGAATCCATCAGGGCCTGGGCTTTTCTTTGTTAGGTTTTTCTTTTTTTCTTTTTTTTTGGTCTTTTTGAGACAAAGTTTCACTATGAGTTCAGGCTGGCCCTGAACTCATTTTGTAGCCCAGGCTACAAACTTGCAGTGATCCTCCTGCCTCAGCCTCCCGTGTACTGGGATTACAGGCATGTGCCACCATGTCCAGCTTGTTGGTAGGTTTTAAATCACATCTTCAACTTTGCTGACTGATAATGGTTTATTTACAATTTTTGTATCTTCTTGATTCAGCTTTGGTAGTTCATATGTATCCAAGATTCTGTCCATTTCTTCTGTATATTCCATCTTGTTTGAATATAGGTTCTCAAAATAGGTACTGATGATCTTCTAGATTTCTGTAAGATCTATAATTCTGCCCTTTTCATCCCTACTTGGACAGATTTTAGTCTTTTCTAGTTATTGTATTACTGTAAAAATTTCCTGTCTTTTGTTTATAGAAAGAACCAAATTCTGGTTCTCATATTACTCTAGGTTTCTCCATACTCCATGAGGAATTAACTCCTCTTTGGCAATACTACCCCCTGCTAGCCACATGAACAGGTTGTGGTTTCGACTCGTGCCAGGCCACACGTGCTGAAGGTCATCCACACTGCCCAACACCACCCCAATTTCAGCCTCAGTGGTAACACTTACCTCAGGGTTGTTTTGTGTTTTGTGTTTTGTTTTTTTTAATTAAAGTCTTCTTGCTACAAGACAGGACTTCCAGAAAATGGCCTGACTACTATGGCAAGCAGAGCCAAAAACATGCACTAAGCAGTAGTAGTAGAAACTGCTTTATAATTAAGTTTTAAAAGTATTTTAAGGAGTATGAAGTTCTATTATTTTCATGTGTCTTCTCTAAGGAATGCAAGCTGAGAGATTAAATGTCTTTTCAGTGGACAAATTTCCCACTGCTTCAAGAGTAGTACACAATTTTAACAAAGGATTTTATCCTGGAATATTTCACTATATAAAACTATATTCCTTGGCAAACACCTATATTCCTTTATTTCTGCTTATCCGCTGGGTGAAACTCAGTATAGGACCATGTGGTTTCCCTTACTGAGATGATTCAGTGGGAAGTTTGTAAATCACTGTTTTTTGATTGAAAGACATTAAGAGAAATTAATTTTGCAACTCTTTTTAAAACTTACTTTCTGGACATTGAACGGAGAATCTTTCGACTTTTGCTCAAGTTTTCACTTGTGTTTACCAGCTGAGAAGAGAAAATACCAGTTATTTCTCCCTTCTTTCAGAACTACATACTGTATAGAACTTGAATATCCTTAAACAGTGGGTATTAAGATAAGGAATGTATTAAAAATGCCAAGAAATCAAACCAATTTAAATGATGTCCTCTGAGTATAAGTAGAAGGACCTAGAAAAGATAAAGACACTTTGGTACTCATCAAGGAGGCCTGGGAATTACCAGTTCCCAAGGCTGTGTAGGGGTGGACTTCTGGCTGGGACTAGCTACTCAGAACAGGAAGGTTTCTCATCTACCGGGCCAGTGATTATGAAGCAACTTAAGATTTGATTTCATCATCCAAATCCCAGAACAGCCTCCTGAGTTGGTGTTTGTTTTTGGAGACTGGTGGGTTACCATTTTGGGGATCTAGTTACTTTTTTCTGTTGTTATCTGCTGTGGCATTACCTGCCTGTCAATTCTGAAAGGACAGATCGGCCTGCACGGACCCTTCCCTTTTGATTGCTTATTACTAATCTAGGAGGATATTTCAACAGAATGTTCCTGTTCGGCACAGCCATGAGAAACTGATCACTTGGCTTCCAGATCATTCTATGGCTTGGAAATTCAACCTATCCACCTGGTGTGTTAAAAAATCTGAAGTCGTATAATTTGCAAACAAGTGTCATTCTCCACAGTGGGCCACGAATTTAGCACTTGTGAATTTTCACTGAAATGGGAAGACTATCACTCTGACCTATTTTAAGAATGAAAAATTGCAGCTATGAAAATCTCAAATCCTCACAGTGAGCTAGTATTTTCCTATCTCCGTCTGGCCCCCAGGATGTTTTTCAGTTTGGATTTGCAACATGCTCCTAAGAAGACAGTGTTCTAGCCGGCAAGTGGCTCAGTGGTATGGCACCCGGCTGGCACATGTTAGGCCTTGGGTTCGATCCCCAGCATCCAATAAATGGACATGCCACTGACAATCTGCACTTTTTTGGAAATCCGTATAGATATTAACTCATTTATAGAAAGGACTGAGCTATTTTTCAGAGCCTGGTGAAATGCTAGAGACCTCCCCCAAAAGAACCATTGGTCTCTGTATTCTCACAATGACCCAGTTCTTTTGGGTAACAGTAAAGAATCACAGTCCAGGAGTGACTGTGATTTAGATATCTACAAACTATTAGATACTTCTTTTTTTTTTGGCTATACTGGGGATTGAAATGTGGTGTCTGAGCTAGATCTTCAATTTTTTTTTTTTTTACAATTTAGAGACACAGTTTCACTAAGTCACTAAGCCTGACCTTTATCCTCTGTTTCTATCAGCATTCTGCTCTTCTGAGCTCTGACCAGATCAGGCTTGACTTACAGAACTCTAGGGCTTCTCTTGCCTCCATCTCCAAACCTTTGCAAACTCCTCTCTCAAACCAGTTCCAAAGGCCTCTAAACCACATGGTCAGGTATAATCACAGCAGGGACTCCACTGCCTCAGCCTCCCCATGCTGGGATTTCAGATGTGCACCCCACCCTCAGCGCTGGAAGTATTCTTTTTGACATGTGGACAACAGCCTGGTTCTAAGTGACACGGTCTTAATAGTACATGTTTTCATAACAATATTCCACTGATACAAAAAAATCTCAGGTTGATGGCTTTGAACTGTTGTCCTTTTTCCTCACCTCCCTGTTGTGTCTTTTGACACATCTCTTGCCAAAGTGGAAGGACACAGGAATTAATACGGATGGATGGTTATAATCTTATAAATGCAAAAATCAGGTTCTTTCAGTCTTTAAATCAATTTTTTCCAGCAATATCTAAGTCTTAGGGGTGACACTATTTTTAGGGAGATTTCTTCCCACCAAACAAACTAAACATTGAGAAAAGCATTAAGAACTACGAACCGGTTACTTCTCTGAATTCAGAACTGAGGTAGCTTCGGCCTTATTTAGTGTGGCCCGTGGGTGCAGCCCACCTACTTTCCCCATTTCTCGTCCCTTCCCTGCCGCCCAGGCTTACTCTGCCCTTGGTGCGTTCCAGCTGGTCTCGCTGCTCCCCCAGCTCTTCTATGATTTCGGAGCCAATCTGGTCAGTCTCGGTGGCGATCCGATGAGACCGTTCAATACTCTGGGTGGCCCGGTTGAGGCTTTCAGTGCCTTGCAGAAGCAGTGCCCGCTGAGACTGGAGCCGATTCTGACAGGCGCATGGAAGGGAAATGTTAAACTTCGTTAGACTTCTCAGACTTCGCCTACTGTGAGTTCAGTGCCAGTGTGGCTCCTTATGACTCTCCTTGTTTAAAAAAGGACACAGTGAGCAACACTGTCATTACAGTGGTCTCCAGGTACCTGAAGGGGGTTGGTTCTAGGACCCTCACAGATACCAATATTCACGGATGCTCAACTGCCTTCCATAAAATGGTATAGTATTTGCACATAACCTATGCGTTTCTTTCCATGTTCTCTTTCATACATGCTCTACTACTAAGCTACGTCCCCAGCCCTACCATATCAGTATGCAGCTTACTTATAATATAACCTAATACAATGCAAGTGCTATGTAAATGGTAGTTGTATTGGTAGGGAATAATGACAAGAACAAAGTCTGTACATGTTCAATACAGGCGTGGGTTTTTGTTTTTTCTTTTTTAAAGACTTTCAAGTCCAAAGTTGGCTGATGGAGCAGATGCAAAACCTGTGGATCTAGAGGGCCAACTGTAGTTTTTTTTTTTTGGTACTGGCAATCGAACTCAGGACCTTGTGCTTGCGAGGCAGGCACTGTGCCGCTGAGCCACATCTCTGGCCCAAGTGTAGTTTTTAAGATAGAACTAAACATGCTAATGAACTGTAAGATCCTGTTTAAGGTCACAGACTGAAGCAGAACCTGGAGTCCCATCAATAGGATCCCAGTATCTGCCACTTGTGTCTGTTATACTTAAGTGAGGCAAGGGGAGAAGATTTTTAAAAACAAACATTTCCCATGTTTTTTGTTTGTTTGTCGTTTTGAGACAGGGTCTCACTATGCAGTTCAGGCAGGCCTTGAGCTTACTTTGAATTCCTGGCTGGCTTTGAACTTGCAAGGATCCTCCTGCCTTAGCCTCCAGATTACTGGGATTACAGGCCTGTGCCACCACACCCTTCCCCCCATGTTTATGGTGAATTTGAATTGGTCCACCTGCCTCTTGGACTAGCAGCTGCAGATCAGGTTGGGAGGTGCAGGAGCTACCTGAGAATGCAGACAACTGTGCTACAGGAAAAGCAGCTGACCTCTGCAGCTCTAGAAATAGACTAACTCACTGCAGAGTCCCACTTGACTGCTGCTGAAGCCTGAATCATTTAGAAATCTTGAGACACACTCACATTCTGGAAAGAACACATGGCTACACTCCTGGTATGCTCCCAAAAGAAATTCACCTCCGGCCAAACACACACAACTGTGAAGCCCCCACACTTGATCTGCTCTCAGAGAAGTCAGTAACTGGAGCTTCCATAAGTTCCTCCAACTGCCCTAATTTTCTAAATCTTTGCTGAAGTTTTAGTCTACGCATAACGGTAAGTACAGAAAAGGAGGAGAAAAGTAGCCTCTGTCAGGTCAGAGTTAACCACCAGGTACAAAAGTAGGTACGGCTCTAAGTTCTAAGCTAGTCCAAGTGCACGCAATCAAAACGAGGCCCAGCCCTCAGAGGCTTATAGCGAAGCAAATGACTACGGCAGCAGGACCTCGACACCACAAGATGTAAGAGGGTGCATTTTCATATAACAAATGGCACACAGACCAGTGGGTGAGGAAACCAGTGAGTGAGGTGCAAACAAACCCAGCTGTATTAGCTCGAAATAAGCCAATAGAAGACTTTTTAAAATGAAATATGCACAGAATTTCAAATGATTAGGCCAAAGAAAGAGCAGGAAAAGACAATGGCATCACGTAAATCAACCTCAGATAGACCTGGAACAGTAGGTAATTCTACCGAAGGTGGAACACAACACCTAGAGCTATGGCTCAAGGAGCTAGGCAAGAAGGTGTGGACCTGTGCTCCACACTCAGGATGTCTGCTTGAGCCCAGGAGTTCAGGGTCAGCCTGGACAGCCAAGGGACCCTGTCTCAAAGAAATACAAAAACAAAAACATTGAAACTAATCATTATTTTTATAGAATCTCAAATCTTGTCTAGTTGCTCAGGCTGGCCTTGAACTCTTCTTCCTCTTGCCTCAGCTTTCTCACCAGTTTAGGATTACAGGTGTACACCACTGCATTGGAAGAAGCTAGTAATTTTTTCCTCTTCCTTTTCTGGTCTTTTCATTTTTTTCTTTTTTGAGACAGGGTCTCGCTATGTAGTCTTGGCTAGCTTCGAACTCGCAGTGATTCCCTGCCTCAGCCTCCTGAGTGCGGGCATTACAGGCATGCGCCACCATGCCCAGCAGTTAAGTCACTTTTATAACTCCTACCTAACAAGCTCTGTCCTCCTTTTTCCACTCGCCCTTCACTCGTGATCACTTGTGAGATTCTGATCTGTAACAATCTCCTGTGTCCGTTTGGGTTTTGACATCAGCAATGTCAAGCAAGTACCATTCTGAGTGTCTCTTAATCTACAATTAGGATGCATCGTGGAACAGGATTTGTTCAAAGTTTTACTACTACTACTGCCATCCTGCTAAGTTCAGTCACCCTTGGTGGTGGGCCCCCTTCTGTTTCTCTTCTATATGACTTTGTCAGGCAGTTCTTACTTTGTACTGTGTTTCTGGAATATAATCCTAATGCAGCACATTAAATTTAATCTGTGGATTTCTTTGGTGGTACTCTTACTACGTGAGCTATATCCTAAGCCATTCATTCATTCATCCATTCATTTACTTATAAAGAGGTCTATTTTGGCTCACATCTTTTTATTTTTTGAGATAGGGTCTCACTAAGTTGCCTAGGCTGGCGTCATTCCTCCTGACTCGGCCTCCTGAGCAGATAGATGGTATAAAATGTATGCATCACCACACCAGGCATGATGTTTTATTTTATTCCTTTAATTATCCAACTTTCTAGATGGCTCCAGGATATGGGTTTTTAATTAGCCAAATTTTGTAAATCTGAATCTTGAAGGCTAGGGAGTCAATCTGGCTCCATTCCTCAAGAATCACCTGCATTTGTCCTGTATCAGTTACCAGGCCATCTTGACATTAAGTTAAGAAAAACTTGGATTAATTTTGTAGTAATACTCTGATAAAGTGAAAACCCAAACTTTTAGGGGCATACTTGAAAAACTAATTCTAAAATTTATATGAAAGAATAATCTGAGCAACTTTGTTGAAGATAACAATATGTAATATAACAACCACTGTTAATTCCTATCATTCTGTTTTGAAACCCGTTTTTGTCCATGTTGTTGGTTTTTTTATTATTCTCTTTAAAATAGTAATAATAAAAAGAATAAAAGCTCAAGAAGAAATTAAATCAACAGGTTAGAATAGAGTCCTGGTAAGAACAGCTAACATGTATTGCTATACAAAGCACTCTCTATCTACGCATAGGTGTATGTGTGTGTATATATCTCACACAAAAGACATGCATTAAAAAGAGCAGGTGCGGGGCTGGGGATTTAGCTCAGCGGCAAAAAGCGCCTGCCTGGCAAGCGCAAGGTCGTGAGTTCGGTTCCTGGTACCGGAGAAAAACAAACAAACAAACAAACAAAAAAAAAGAGCAGGTGAGTGAGGAGTGAGAAGGGGAACTGGATACAGGTAGGACGACAATGGTAGGAAAAAAACCCAAGAATCCAATGTGCACTGATGCGAACTAAATGTAAAATGTTTAATTCTTGCACTACTGGCCCTTAAGGGAAAAACAAAAGGTGGGCACTTACCATATGCTCATTCTCCACAGCATATGTGCCATACTTCATGTCTCCTCGGCCCCCAGGTGCAGCTGTCAAAGGCATGGTTCTTACTTCCCGATGTAGTTTGGCGAGGTCTTTCCGGTAGTTTCGCAGCTTAGACATCATGGGGTTACGGAAAGACAGGGGTGCATACCGTAGCTCCTCCTCCATCTCTGCCAGCTGCAAAGGCAGAAAGAATATGTGGCTTGTTTCTCCCTCTCTCACCTGGGGATACACCTGGTCTGGACTCATCAAACCAGGAACCCTAACTAACAAGCAGCTCACACTCTGTGAGTGACTGCCATGTTCACACCAAGCGCATGGCATCATGTGTTAGCAAGCACAGAACAGGCGTCAAAAAATACAGATGAGTAAATAAAAAAACTCATATAAGCTCCTTACAGCTAGTGGAATGTTTTTATGTACAGTCTATTATTTAATATCCGTAACAAATCAGAACAACAGCAGATACCTTCTCCACTTCATATATGACTTAAATCTCAGGATTGTACCACAAGATTAATTAAGGATTCAAAATCTTCAAATTCTCAACTTTAACACTGCAAGTTTGTAGCCTGCTGTGGTCAAACACTGCTGTCAAGAAGCACACTGAATGCAGGAGGTGCACCAAGAAGGAAGGAAGTGGGTCCCTTGGGCCCAGGAAGGATCTGAAGCTAGAACTGAAGCCTAGGGAGGGAGTGAAGAGAGAAACTTCAACGAAGAAGAAAGAGGTGGCCAGTGCTGCCTTCTCCCTGAGATGGGACGTACTGCACGAGAGGAGCGGATCGAACCGGCAGACACACGGTGACTGCTGAACACAAGAGGCCTCCACGGAGAGACGCAGCAGTGGAGGGGAGCAGTGGCTGTGAAGGACTGCACTAGCTGGGTGTGAGTGCTGAGGGCTAGGTCCTCCCGCAGGAGAGGGGTTGGCTGGGAGCCATCTTACAGAGGGGCCAGCTGAGCTCAGAACTCAGGCTGCTGGCTCCATCTAGTGGCTCCCAGCTGGGTACAGGCCCAGAGAAAAAGGTGTGCTGACTGCTGAAAGCTGAATGGGTCTGGTCTCAAAGTACAGCCTGAACTTCAGGGGAAATGCAGGTGCAGGCTCACTGAGATTATCCACTACCCCCCATAAAGGTACTGCTGGCCTGCTGGGATAAATCAACACACATCTGGACTCTGTCTCCACACGCTGTCTACTAGTGACAGCAGAGACAAACCTGGAAGTGGAGTTCTCTCTTTCTCTCTCTCGTTTTTCATTGTTGTGTTTTTTGTTTCCTTTTTCTCCATTTTGATCTTTTTACATGAGTGTAAACGTGGTTTCTAGCCTCTTTGTCGTAGTTGTTCTGTTCTTTCATCTCTCTTTCCCTCCAGTCTTCAGCACCAGTTTCCCAAATGATCCCTCCTTGTCCTCCAGCCTTACTTCTAATCTCTTCCTCTTCTTCTCTATTTCCTTCCTAACCCCTTTTAAATTTTAACTGCTGAGGGTGAAACTGACATACTAAGGACTTATATACTGCATATAATTTTCCAGTTTGTTTTACATTTTGTTATATAACCACAAATCTAGTTCATATGGTTAAAGGTGGCAAATTAATTGTTATCTGAGTTTGTCATTTTCTAGGCTGTGTTTCACACTACTGTTATTGCTGATAGTACCACTTTAGCCAAAAGTGACATAACTGTTCTAATGAGCTATTCTGCCTGATATTCCAAGAATGACAGTGACTCAGGGTCATACAAAATACTGTGGCACAGTTTCAGAAAACCAGAGCTGGGCCAAGCAGGCAGCAACTTCTCATCCCCAACAAATCAAAGAGGTAGGATTCTGCACCAGACTCAAAACCTAAGAATCAGCTACACCTGGAAGACACCTCGAAGAAGTAGTCACTTTCTAAGGGTTCTAAATACTAGCAATAAAGCAACTCACCACAGGCAATTTATAAGCATCAACCCAGGAATTAAACAAAAAAAAAAAAAAAAGAAAGAAAAGAAAATGAGAAAACAAACAAGATGGAATCCTCAAGTCAAGGAGAAAAGAAGCAAATCAACTGTAGAGAAAAGCCCATCAGAGTCACAGCTAACTTTTCAGCACAAACCCTCAAGTCAAGGAGAGCTTGGAGTGAAGTATTTCAAGTTCTGAAGGAAAACCTTCAGTTTAGATTGATGCACCCTGCAAAACTGTATTTCAAAACTGATGGAAAAATAAGATACTTTCATGACAAAGAACACCTGAACAAATTCATGACCACCAAACCAGCACTCCCAAATGTTTTGAAGGACATTCTAGAAAGAGATAACAAAGATTACAACTTTATAAGCCCCAACAGAAGGAATCCACCAGGCAAAGCAAACAGAGGGAGGAGAAAAAAGGGAGGAGAGAGCCAACAACAGGAAAACAACATGGATAAGTTATTGATAAGGATAAGTCAATACATACCAGTTATAGCCATTAATGTTAACGGTCTCAATTCAGAAATCAAAGGCACAGCCTGGCAGAATGGATCAAGAACCAAGCAGATATCCAGGAGAATAAAAATTCCACTGAAAGTGTCCACAGCAGAGTAAGCCAATGTGAGGACAGGATCTCAGATATAGAAGACAGGCTTGTGGTTAATGATCACAAAAAAAGAGACTTCTTTAAAAATAGCAAGGGAAGAAAGACACTACAAGAAAGAGCCTGCAAAAAGAGCAGAATATAGACTCAAACCTATTTAAAAAAAAAAAAAAAAAAA
>NW_004955466.1:2524914-2535282 GCF_000276665.1 Chinchilla lanigera | reverse complement strand
AACAACCAATGGGTCACAGATGAAATTAAAAAATTAGACAGTTTCTACAATTCAATGATAATGACAATACAACATACCAGAACATGTGGGATACAATGAAAGCAGTCCTAAGAGGGAAATTTATAGTAGTGAATACCCGTATCAGGAAAACAGAGCAATCACAAATGAACAACTTAATGTTGAACCTTCTAGAAAAAAAGAAGAGCAGGCCAAGCCCAAAGCTCATACGAGGGAGGAAATTATAAACATTAAAGCAGGAATTAATGCATTGGAAACTAAGAAAACAATATGAAGAATCAATTAATCAAAGAGTTGGTTCTTTGAAAGATTAAATAAAATCAACAAACTCTTATCCAACCTTATCAAAAAAGGAAAGATGACTCAGATCCACGCAATTAGGAATGAAAGGGTGAAATCACAATGGACCCTGCAGAAATCCAGAAGATTATCTATACCTACTCTGAAAGCTTATATTCTAACAAAATGGAAAATGCAAAGAAAGGAACAGATTCCTAGATACATATGAACTACCAAAGCTGAATCAAGAAGATATACAAATCCTAAATAAATCAGTATCAATCAATGAAATTGAAGGTGTAGTTAAAAACCTACCAACAGAGAAAAGCCCAGGTCCTGATGGGTTCACTGCTGAATTCTACAAGAAATGTAGAGAAGATCTAATATCACTACTTCTCAAACTCTTTAATGAAACTGAAAGGAAAGCAACACTTCCAAATTCATTCCTGGAAGCAAGCATTATCCTGAATTTTTCTCCAATTTGCTCTGCAGTAACAAAAACTACAGGCAATTATTTCTGTAGAGAATTACCAAGGACCTAGATTTCAGCCCTAACCTACAAGGGTTTGTGGAAGCCAGAGCATGAGTCAGAGCTAGAAGAGACTTTTTTTTTTTTAGTACCGGGAATTGAACTCATGGCCTCAGGCTTGCCAGGCAAGTGCTTACGCCACTGAGGTATATCCCTGGCCCTAGAAAAGGCTCTTGCTTTCAAAGGGTGAGAACCAAAACATGCCGTACAGGAAAATCCACAGGTAAGGGCCTGGGATATAGCTCAGTGGCACAGGGCCTGCCTTCCAAGGACAAGGTTGTGGGTTCAATTCCCAGTACCAAAAAAAGAAAGAAAGAAAGAAAGAAAAAATCCACAGGTAAAAGAGAAGCCATTGTTAAATTGCTCACCAGCCAGAACTGACTTCTGACAGACTTTGGGTCCCAATTAAGATAATTTACCCTGTTCTTGTATATCTTGTGCAAGGAAACAAGTCCAGCCATTTCTCTGTTTTTTAAGACAGGAACTTGGTAGAACCACCTCTGAGCTACACTTTCTATGACAGTGAGTTAATAAAACAACAGTAACCTATCTTAATAGCCAGCACCTAAAGAGACCACGTGGGTAAAGGTGTGAGAAAATGTCCTTAATACATCAAGAATATATTATCAGACACACAAGTGTAACTATCACATGGTTTCTCTGCTATGAAAACCTAAAATGTAAATAAGGACCAAAACAAAAGCCCAATCACAGGAAATAGGGAGACAGATCTTGAACGAAAGGAAAGGGGACCAAGATATGGAGGGAGGTGGGCGGGAGGGGAAAGGGACTGAAAAAACAAACTGAGCTATATTTTGGACACGGACCAACTCCCCAGGAGGAACACAATCATTCTGTACTGCAGACACACCAACAACATACACTGAAAAAGAGAGACTTCTTCTTCTAGCTTTACCTGTCACTTACTTGTTTCTGTCCAATCTCCTCGACACTGATCCCTACTGATCCCATTTAGTAAGAAATAGTCGAACAATCGAGATCAATAGTCAGGAATAGAAAAAAAAAAAAAACCACCCAAATCGGTTAGGGATAGTTAATCGTGATCAACGCCAAGCAGCAGAAATAAGGATGTGATCCTTGTTCTTACCGTTTCATTTGCTTCCTGCTGCTTTTCATCAAAATCTCTGATCAACTTCTTCTTCTCCTCTACAAAAGATAGACAAGTTTCACTCATTATTGCTCCCATATGTCTGTAGAGGCCATGCGCTCTAGTTAGGGTAACATTTCCCCTTGGCAGCGGTAGTAAAAATCCCTAAAAGGCACTTGGAAACGTACAGGGCCTTACTATCACCACAGTGACTGTGGACGGGAGTAGTACTGCGGACAGGCTACCAGTACCCAGGGAACAAGCACACATGCTTGGGACAGTCCTGTGTAACAACTGTTTCCAAAGCCCACTGTATCCCTACTAAGAAACACTACAGGTGTACCGTAATCATTCTCAACCTCTTCTCAGACCTCGTCCTGAGGCACCAACCAGGGGTAGCTGCATCAGTAAGAACGTTCACCAATACCGGTTCTCCGAAATCTCTGTTCCCACTTTCACCCCCATGGTGAGTCACTTCTGTATTAACCCTCAATCACTGCCTTCTGCCAAACAAACTCAAAATCCGCTGCCTCTGCTTGCTGGCGTGGTGCCAGTCTCCCTGCTGGGGGCGTGGGAGATGACTCGCACAGTTAGACTCATTCCCCTTTCAGTTCTCTTTTAGCCCTTCCCATGTCATTTTGGTGCTGTCTTTAATACCTAAAAATTGCTAATCTTTTAACAAAACAGAACAAGCTTTAGCTTCAAACTAAAAACATCTAACTGGAGAAGTAAATTTTGCCTTCACTATGGTTTTTCTTTTTTTTGTCTTTTTGAGACAGGGTCTCACTATACAGTTGAGGCTGGCCTTGGGCTCACTTTGTAGCCCAGGCCGGCCTTGAATTTGCAACGATCCTCCTGCCTCAGCCTCCCGAGTGCTGGGATTACGGGCGTGCACTGCTTATAGTGTTTTTTTTTTTTTTTTTTTTGAGATACGGTCTCACTATGCAGTTCAAGCCGGCTTTGAGCTCACTTTGTAGCCCAGGCTGGTCTTACACTGCAATGATCCTCCTACCTCAACCTCCCAAGTGCTGGGATTACAGGTGTGTGCCACCACGCCAGCTCTAGAGTGTTTTTTGAACTTCCATCTTTCATAATAACAGTCAGTCTGGGGAAACAGTCTTTTACCTGTTTTTATTTTTAATTTTGATAAAGAACACAAAATCTGTCAGTTTGACCATTTTAAAGAATACAGTTCAGTGTCATTAAGTGCATTCACACTGCTATGAAATCATTACCAAGATTCATTTCCAGAACTTGTTTACCTCAAAATGAAAACTCCACAGCCATTAAATGCCATTACCATTCTATGAGTTTCACTATTTTGGGTATACCATGTGAGATCACATACTTGTCCTGGGTTTGGCTGATTTCACTTAGCATGTCTTAAAGGTTCATTCATGCTGTAGCATGAATGGGAACTGGGTCTTTCAAAACTATGTGTTTCTTATTCAATGTAACTCCTAATTACAAGCCAGCACTTCTATTGGAGAGAAGAGCAATCTTTTCCGGATGTCAAAGAAAACAAATGGCTGGGCTCGTGGAGAGATGGCCTGTGGGTACCCAATATGCTGTCCTGAGGTTTTTCTGTTTTGCTTTTTGTTGAACCCAGGACCTTATACATGCTAGACAAGTACTCGACCACTACGTTACATCCCAAGCTGTCCCAAGATATTTGTGGGATAATTGAGACTACCCTGGTTTTCATACTACGCCCCAACGTAACCCCACAAGATGCAACATTAACCCTTTATAGAGAGTTACACTGTGTTAATCACAACAGCATTTAGTGTCAGCTGTCTGCTGCTTTTCAAATGATCACGATCATCTGGGATGTGTTAATTCTATGGTCTCAACTTGAGATAAAGCCCCCCAGAACAGGGAAATTTATTTTTCTTTTTAACTTTGTCTATAGCTTCTAGACCTTTACCTCTTATAAATGTTACAGGTACTTCTACAGAGCTGTATTGTGATTTTATAGTGAGCGGTCACGAAAGTCCTCAGTGTCACCATTCCTGTGACACGGTACATCTCCAAACTCAAGCACACCCACTGCTGATCCAAGCCAGACAGTTGAAGCAATGCTGTACAAATGCATACATTTCCTTCCTAGCTCACATTATTCTACAACTGTTAGTTCCAAGGTCTCCTCCTTTATTCTTCCTTTGTTAATAATATGAAGAATCTACATTCTCAATAGACAAATTCCAGAATGAGTCAAGGACAGTAGCTGTATTTTTTACTGGCTTCCCTGCATAATTATTTTATCCTGTCTTTTTGGAATCAGAATATTCTACTTTCTATCTGATCTCATATATACAGTGTTCTAGTCATACTCTACAGCTTATATATATATATTTTTTTTTTTGTCTTTTTGAGACAGGGTCCCACTATGCAGTTCAGGCTGGGCTTGAGCTCACTTTGTGGCCCAGGCTGGCCTCGAACTCCTAATGATCCTCCTGCTTCAGCCTCCCGAGTGCTGGGATTACAGGCATGCACCACCACGGCCGGCTACAGTTTATATTCTTTTAAAAGAAATATGCTCTGCTTGAAAATAATTTGAAGATGTTCCCATTTATGAGATCCTTTATGGCCTCTTAAGATTTAAAGCAAAAAAAAATAGCCTTTGAAATCATTCCTTCTGATGATATGCCAGGAAGGCAAATATTTGTCAAGGCTCCAAAGAGGCTGATCTCAGTAGCCCCAGGGGGCGCATTCCTGTAATCCCAGCACTTAGGAGGCCGAGGCAAGAGTACTGTGGTGAGTTTGAGTTCAAGGTCGGCTTGGGCGACATAATGAGTTCAAGGCCAGCCTGACCTACACAGGGAGGGAGACCTCTCAAAAAACCAACCACCACCACCACCACCCCGCCGCCCCAAACAAGAGGTTGACCTCTATCCAACTGGAAGGGTTCAAAAGCTGCCTCTACCCTTAGAAACCAAGGAACATTAGGGATGGGGGAACCACAGAGGTCACCTAGTCCAATGAGGGTGAACCTTTCAGTGCTTTCAATGATACGAACAGCCCGCTATGGTGCGTGTGCAGTAGGTCTGCCACGAAGCTGGAGCCTGGAGAAGCTTAGCGGCTCCCCCAAGGCTGCACCAGCAGTAAGCGCACTGCGATGTTAGTCCTAGGATGCAAGCCTGTGACTCTCAATGCTTCTGCGCACAACACACAGCTGAGGGGAGTTTTCACACTCCCAGCACACAGCTTTTAGCAACTGCTATTTAAAAAAATATTTTTTTTTGGTTAGAATTAATGCTACAACCAACCATGAAACAGCAGTACTGCCTGGGATGGAAGGGGCACCAGAAATAAGAATGAACCACTCCAGAACCACCACCCCTAAACCCCCCACCTGCTCAGACCTCTCACACGGGGGACTCACTGAGACCACCCCCTTTGGTAATGTGTGTGGGGGGGTGTGGCACAGTCTCCTGGGCACGAAATAAGATGAAAACAGTCGGCCTGGAAACATGAGCTAGAGAAAGCCTACCTCAGCACTGCCCCTGGGGGCCGGGCTCCATTCTTTCCGGGGGTTTGAATTACCAGCTCGAGAATGACTGATCTGGGCCCTCGAACACCATCCTGACTTCAGTTAGACCAGAACCTGAAAGGCTTGTGGTTCATCTGTTCTTGGCGCCCCACGGTGGGCATTCCTGTGACCAACAGCCCCTACGAGCAGACTAACTGGATCTCAGCACAGCAGGTAAAACCATCAGATCCCTCCAAACCATTTCCTCATCTGTCAACAGGGAATATAACAGTACTGACCTCATGGGGTTGTTTAAAGGTTGTTTCAGCTAATAAATAACAAGCACTTAACAAGTGCCAGGAATAATAAGGTTTTAATAACTAGGAACTATGATTATTTTTTGTCCTTAAGTGATGCTGGGGAGGGAACCCAGGACTCTCAAGCATTCGACCACCAAGCTTTATCCTCAGCCTGCTACCACTGTTTTCAACAACAAATCCTTAGGTAGCAAGACCCAGGAACAAAAACAAAATGAAATGAGTATAAACAGAGCTGGAGTAATTAAAGTTCTACAGCCTTCGAGTAACTGCCACTTACCAGCCTGCTGCACACGGTACTCCATAGTGATGAGCTTTTTGTGGCTCACGAAATAATGGGGTCTTAGCAAAGATACTGAAATTTAAGTGAATTAAAATGGGAAACTTTCAATAATTTCATCATATACCACATTCTGACCCACTGAAAAATATCTTCCAGTACTATAAAATAAAAACTAGAAATCATGACTACAGGCACTTAACATTAGTTAGATTAAGCAATTAAAGCATTCTGAGGTATCTGCAGAAACCTCTTCAAATGCTGCAAAACAACCTGGAAATTATGGTGTATGTGCTTACGGCAATATTCAGCGGATTACTACAATATATGGTAATGGTCTGTCACTGCCACAAAACTTGCTAAAATTGCTTCTGCTATCCTGCTCTAGATTCCCGTGTTACTTAGATGACTGCCACCAAGGGTCCCAACATGGTCCCCTACAGCCACTCTCGTATCCTCTATCCAGCCATCAGCACCCTCCTAGATTTAAAGGCTGTATTAATCAGCTGCTTGAATTCCCTTAAGGATCCTCCCTGTCAAGTCCAAACGTCTTAATGCGACATGTAGGTCCCTCCGCAATCCGGCTGTTTCTTTCCCATATATGCTCTAAATTCCATAGCTGGAGATTTTCAACTTCTCATTCCTTCCTTGCCTGTTTCCATTTCCCCTCGGCCTAGCAAACTCCCCTTCGACGCTGGACAGTCCAGCCCCTAATGCTATGATTCTTGCCAGGCTAGTGGCGCACACCTGTAATCCCAGTCCTCAGGAGGCTGAGGCAGAAGGATGGATACGAGTTCGAGGCCAGCCCGGGCTACATGGTGAGTTCAAGACCAGGCTGGACTAGACCCCGTCTCAAAATTCTTAAAAAAAAAAAACAAAAAACAAAAAACAAACTACGATCCTTTCTAGTTATTGGTCCTTCTTGTACTACAAATCCTTTCTCCGTCCAGTGAAAACTGTGACTTTCTGTTGACAATAACGAGTTCAACAAAATACAGATCTAAAAAAGAAACCCATTCTACTGAAGCACAGGACAGCGGATTTAAAAGCCCCCACCCTCCTCTGGCCTCAGGTCAGAGGGGAAGCGAGGAGAAGGGTACACTGGGGGCGCGGGCGGGCCCGAGGGAGACGACAATCGGACCTGCCTCCTTGCGCCCGTGCCCAGTCCACCCTAGCGGGCAGCGAGGGGACCCCGGCCCGGGGACCCTGCCAGTCCTCGGGCGCGCCTGAATAAGCGGAGCGGGTGGGGGCTCCCGCTCCCGAACGCGCAGGCCGCGCTCCCACCGCCGGCCGCCCCCGCCTCACCGGTGCCGGCGGTCCCCAGCAGCCGCTCGGGCACCCCGCGCAGGTCCTCATGGAGGCCGCGGAAGATCTCGTGCAGCTTCTCGAAATGCTCGGAGGAGGCGGTGGAGGCGGCCATGGCGCTGCCGCCGAGACTCCGGGCGCCAGGCCCCTTCCTCGCCCAGCGGTCAGCCGCCCAGCCCCGAAGCCATCACCGCACCGCCGCGCCTCCGCCGCCCGGAACAAGGCGCTTCCGGGGTCGCGCCGGGGTCCTCGGAGCGGAACGCCCACCCCGCTGCCGGTCCCCGCTGAGCGCCGGGCGCGGAAGCCTGCCGGGAAGCCGTGCGGGCCATGCTGCCCGGGCGATGCCGAGGCAGAGGTGGCGCACCGCCGGGGCAGGCGGCAGTGCGCGGCCCTGGAGACGTCCGGCCCAGGGTAGGGAAGGCGCCGCTGTGGACAGTCGGCGGTGACCCGCGAGACGGGCAGCTCGGCCGCTACCTCCAGGACCCGCCAGCCGGAGGGGGGGGGGCGTGCAGTGCATGCCGGGAGTTGTAGTCCGGCCCCGACGCAAGGTTACGTGCTCGGCCTGGCCACCGCGCGTGACGTGATGTCACGTATCTAGACGTCATCGTCGCTGCCCTGGGTTTTGCTTTACCACGTGACTTTCTCAGCTGGTCTGTTAAGTGTTCGCTTTTAGCCCTGGCAAGGTGAGCGTACCAGTCTCCCTCAGGCTGCTGCACAGAGTGCTGTTACTAGGGAGGGCAACGGGCCAGGGTCATACAGTTTGGAAAGTGGAACCTAGGCTGTGACCGCAAAATACGCACTGAGCCTCCGGCGGCCGCCTTGTCGTGCAAGAGATAGTCTCGTGCCTTCGCCTACAACAGGTGTTTACGAAATGGTATTCCGCAGTGATTTGAGCATGTATTTGTTTTTGTTTTGTGCATATATTGGTGAACAAAACGGATTTACTCTGTGGCCTTGGGTAATTTATAATCTGGTGAGGAAGGTGGACACAGCTTTATCAGGTATAATCTGCAAAATGTAACGTGTTAACAGTGATAAAGCCCTCCACTCCATGGGTGTAAATTCCGGTGCACACTGATTACATGGTTTGCGTATGCTCACATGTTTGCTTGGGAACCTAATATTTAAACTGCCCACATGTATTAAAAGGCAAACATATTAAAAAGTACGTGGGGCTGGGGTTGTAGCTCAGCCATAGAGCACTTGCCTAGCATGCATGAAGCCTTGGATCTCCAGCACCTCAAAAAAACCACAAAAAAATGTATACATGAACGCACAGAGGGAAATGCTTTGGTTTTTATCTCTTGGGCCGTTATCTCTTTAGCTGGAATTCACTGACCCAATATTATTCAACAAATGGCAATTTTGTTGAACGCTTAATATCTCTGAGCTCAGTGAGATGACAAAGTCTGAGGTCAGCAGCAGTGTAGGAAGTCCGACAGCACTGGGTGACAGACTAAAGAGGAGACACAAAAAGGAAATAGGACAGCTTGGGCTGGTCAAGAAATGTAGAAAAAGTGATCGCTGAACAGTGTCATACAGGAGAAATAGAAAATGATCAGGTAATCACATCACTCAAATTAATGACATGTGCATTGCAATCATGCTCTAGCTAGATTCTGGGACACATTTATCCATTAGAATGAGAAGTACTGTAATTGCACAGCTGTAATAATAAAAAGTGTTTTGTTTTTTCCGGTACCAGGAATTAAACTCACGACCTTGTGCTTGCCAGGCAGGCGCTGTGCCACTGAGCTAAATCCCCAGTCCTAAAAAGTGTTTTTTATTATAAAAGTTTAATTTTGGTCAGGCATGGTGGCATACATCCATTATCCCATCACTCAGGAGGCTGAGACAGGAGGATCACTGCAAGTTCGAGACCAGCCTGGGCTATAAAGTGAGTTCAAGGCCAGCCTGAACTGCACAGCAAAACCCTACCTAAAAAAAAAAGAAAAAGTTTAATTCTTAGCTTTTATTCTAGTAAATAAAAGCATAATTCGTGCCTATAATCTCAGCACTCTGGGACTCAGGCAGGACAACCACAAGTGTGAGCTCAGCTTGGGCATCTTAGTGACTTAGCAGGACTTTGTCTCAAAATAATAAAAGGGCTGGGGTCTAGCTCAATGCAAAGACCCTAGGTTCAATGCCCAATACCAGAAAAACAACCATGACAATCAAAAAGATACTGCCATTGACAGTTCAGCAAATTAGGTAAAATATTCAGTTATTCAACTGTGCCATTATAAAATTTCCCAATTCTCCCATTAAATGACTATTTCTAAAATATAACTTACTGGCCAAGACAGGGCCAATGAAGATCTTTTACAAATATGAAAAGTGAAAACTGGTCCTATAACTACTTTCCCTACCAAAGTATAATTGTCAGTCCAAGAAAATCACAAACTCTCTTAGCATAACATACTCCACATAAGGGCTGGGAACATTACCAATTCCTCAGACTTCCTTTGGCAGCATTATGTTAGACCAAAGTTTGCCAAATATAGTATAGAGATCATTTTATCTTTTTCCCCCTAGTGCTAGGCATGGAACCCAGAGCGTCACGCATGCTCTAATTCGACAGATTAGGATGTGGCAAGGCTGGCTGGGGAGGAAGGCCTGACCTAGTAATTACAAGACCCCAAAACACAGGGACAGAACAGTTCCCAAAACCTGGCACATGGACTTCTCTTGAGAACTCGAGCAGGTTTTCAATAGGATGCTTGGACCTGATGCCAGCCTGAGGCGTAGTTCTTGCAGGTTTCCTCGAAATTTGCATGGCATAAAAGGACACAGATGCCACAAGAGCTTTCTCACGTGACTTGTTCATGATATCCTGCCCTATTGCCCTTGCATTTTTTTTTTTTTTTCAGTACCAGGGATAGAACTCATGACCTTGCACTTGCCAGGCAGGCACTTATGCCACTGAGCTATATCCCCAGCCCTCTGTATTGCCTTTGGGGCAGACTCTTCTCTTGCTTTTTGCTCTCTTATTCAGCCCAAGCTCACTCTGCAGAGCCAGTTTCTCCCTCATTCTTCACTTTTACTTTTTTTTGTTTGTTT
>NW_004955466.1:2515018-2523569 GCF_000276665.1 Chinchilla lanigera | reverse complement strand
CATCTGTCTCCGGGCTTCCAGCACAGACCCTTCAGCTTCCTGAGAGACTCACAAGGGAATCTACACTGGGCTTCAAGCCTTCAACTTTTGACTGGATCCTTTGGATCTCCAGTGTGCGGAAAGCCCGTCTGCACTTTCGCACTGGACCCCACACGGGGCCTCTGTAAGCCTACCTTGTAATCCACTGTGTGTATTTTACATTAAATGTTTGTCTA
The DNA here is from genome assembly GCF_000276665.1 of Chinchilla lanigera. Taxonomy (NCBI): domain Eukaryota; kingdom Metazoa; phylum Chordata; class Mammalia; order Rodentia; family Chinchillidae; genus Chinchilla; species Chinchilla lanigera. Next base: position 2,523,354 of record NW_004955466.1, on the reverse strand, counting down.
GTGAGCACTGAGTAGCTACTGTAAATTTTTTGAAAATAACCCTAACCGCATGAATACACAAGAAACAAGTATACACAGTGACAATGACGGAAAGCTAAAAGCTTTCCTTTTCCTCTTCTGATTTTTTTTTTTTTTTTGAGACAGTCTCACTGTGCGGCCCAGGATAGCCTCCAACTCAGGATCCTCCTGAGCACTGGGACTCCAGGTGTGCACCACCATGCCCAGTCCTCTTCTGGTTTTCTTTTTTTTTTTTTTGGTTTTTCTCCGGTACCGGGAACCGAACACACGACCTTGCGCTTGCCAGGCAGGCGCTTTGCCGCTAAGCTAAATCCCCAGCCCCCTCTTCTGGTTTTCTAAGAGCTGGGTGTGGAGGTGCACACTTGTACTCCCAGCTACTTGAGAGGCTGAGGCAGCAGGACAATTGCAAGTTTTAAGGCCAGCCTGGGGAACTGGTCTCAATATTTATTCATTTTTTTTGAGACAGGGTCTCACTATGCAGCTCAGGCTGGCCTCAAACTCAGTGATCCTCCTGCCTCAGCCTCCCGAGTTCAAAATTTTAAAAAAGGACTCAGGATGTAGCACCATGGTAGTGCTTGCCTAGCATTTGTGAGGCCCTAGGTTTGATACCCAGCGCCTTTAATGAAAACAAAAAACCCAAAGCGTGAAAAGGAGGCCTCCATGTAACTAGAGTCAGTAACTGAAGCCAGGTGGTCTATCTTGTCATAGTACTCCTTTTATTACCTCCTAATTGGTCTGAGAAAAGGCAGGAACGTGGCAGTTTAACTTGATTTTTACTTCTGTCCTCCCCCAAATCCCACATCTTAGGAAACTAGCTAGCTGCTCTGTGGTCCAGACGTGGGAAAACGGGTCCTCGGAGCTGAGGCCGGGCCGTAACACAGATTCAGTAGTTTCCTGGAAGAATTCTGATGTTGGTGCCATGAAGTTGTGCTCTCAGAACAAGCCACTGCGATGGGAGAGGTCCAGCCAAGGTTGCGACAGGGCCCCCTCTTGATGGTTGGGAGGAACTACAGCATGAGAAAAGAGGGTAAAACTAGTGCACATTCCCAGACAGCAACCCTGCCGGAGCCCAGATTCTCCTATGTGGGGGAGCACCTGGGCGGCTCTCCTTGGAGGAGGAGCCATGGTCTCCATGTTGGCTGAGCCTGACCGTGTTTCTATGTCCTAATGTGTGCAGAGCTGGCTGGGACTTTTCCTTATCCCTCAGTTGGCTTTAAGCAACGCAAATCGGTCCAGCCGAGGTGCTGATGTGTAGGCTTTGATGCAAGGCAACAGGGCAGTGTTTCCCCGCCCCCGCAGCTCCCAAAAAACGTGTGAGCCGGGGTGAGGCGGGATGGAGAGCCGCGCTCCACGCTGTCGGCTGGGATCGAGCCTCAAGTTAGAGGCTGTGACTTCCTGGGGCTTGAAAGATTACACATCAGAGCTCAAGCACCGACACCAAAACATTAGATACTACCTCAGTTATGTTATGCAGATTACTTTGTGCAGATCCTTTGCCCTGCATACTGCAGAGGTGATTGCAGGCCTCCTATCTGGCCCAGCTCACGGCATTCACCTACTTCCCACAGTTCTCACAGTCACTCATCCTCAAGCCACTCCCTTCTTCATGAATAAAAAAAACCCAGGTTTCAGCCCTGGGTCAAGGCCTTGGTTCCGGATGGCCATCGTCACGGCTGGACTTAGGACCCCTCGGCTCCCCACAACTATAAACATGCCTTAGTGTCTTTATTCTCACTATGGGTTGCACTGGAAGTGGTCAATTGGAATTAACCTGCTAGAATTCCAATAACTTTTCCATGAGATTACAAATATAAATTTCCCAGACCACGATGAGATCCAGAAGGGCTCTTTATACGCCTACACAGGAGTAAGTTTCAGAAGGAAAATGCAAGCTGTGCAGGTCATGCGAGGTCATCTTATCCAATGATATGGACAGAATGCTTTGGCAGTAGAAGAAGAAAGTGGGTCTAGACAAATGCGAGGTGAGCAGACCAATCTGGCAGAGTGCTGAGATGCTGTTAAGGCAAAAATTTGGGCTGTATTCCGCAGGAGACCAAAGAGAACAGACAAAGTTTTAATTTAGACCGGTCACCTCTCATCCCAACTTGTAAGTCAGGGAAGTGGGCCTGTCTGTTTTTAGCTTATACACATTTTTGGCTTTTATGGTAAGAGACTGGAACGTTGTAGCCTTGGCCACATGTTGTTTTTCTTGTGCCACCTGACCGGCTCAAGCTCCAGTCATGAGCCCAAATTATTCTATCTTAAAATGATATGCTAAGAGTCATCATCCCCTACAATGCTACTGGTCACCATCGGGTTGGGCTGGAAGGTTTTGCTCTTTGTGCGCTCTTTGGCCATCTTGGAGGAGAATCATTTTGGCAGGGAGTACTATAACAGCTGCTGCAGTCTTCTTTTGGGTCCAATTGCCACCACCTGTCAGTCCACTGGGAGGCCCAGCAGGTCACAGCTGACGTCCCATAGACGCCTTGCTATGGTCTCATTCCGAGCCTGGGCTGAGGCCCATGTCACTTGGCACTCACTGGAAGGGAAAGAGAGAGGCTTGAGGCAAAGAGTTAAGAATGGAATCTGGCCAGGTGTGGTGGCGCACGCCTGTAATCCCAGCACTTGGGAGGCTGAGGCAGAAGGATCATTCTGAGTTTGAGGCCAGCCTGGGCTATAAAGTGAGTTGAAGGCCAGCCTGAACTGCATAGTGAGACCCTGTCTCAAAAAGACCAAACAAACAAACAAATAGAAAAAAGAATAGAATCTCTGCTTGGGATAAGAAATACGACAGAAAACAACCTTGAGATCATACGTCCTCCAGGTACCAGAGCCAGTGTTTATTCTATATCTTCATTGTCCTTTACTACACATATATCTTTTTTCCATGTTTGCTGTTTCAGTAAATGTCATCATCAGCCTGTAGTCACTTGGTCTTTTTTTTTTTTTGTCTTTTTGAGACAGGGTCTCACTATGCAGTTCAGGGTGGCCTTGAGCTCACTTTGTAGCCCAGGCTGGTCCCGAACTCACAACAATCCTCCTGCCTCAGCCTCGCCAGTGCTGGGATTATAGGTGTGTGCCACCATGCCTGGCAGTCACTTGATCTTGAAACCTGGGTTACCAAACCCTCCTGCGTCCCCACACTCACTTAGTCAAACAGTGGTAAAAAAAACCTCATCATCACTTATCTTATGCACTTATCCTTGTTCCTCCAATAGTCATTTCTCTAAATCAGAAACTTTTCTCTTACTGGGTTACTTATTTGTGCATGAAACAAATGATGTTTTTGTATAGCACAGACTAGACTCTGTCTTTCTCTACTGAGACACCTTCTGTGGCTCTTCCATAAATCTGGCATTACAATCTTTTTACTATGTTTACCTTTATTTCCAATCTTAATGCTATTCTTGAAAATTTCAGGGTCTTTCAATGATGTCTTAAAGGTGGAGGTAAAAACATGTTAAAATTTTGATCTTCTATGATATCTGGGAGTTTCTTCAAAATAATACAGGAGAGAAAAAATATCAGAAGAGAGAGAGGATGAGGATGGGGTAGGATTGGTCATAGGTTAGTGGTAGTTGAGGCACATGATGGGTATATGCGGGCTCAATACTTTATTCTACTCCTGTGTATGTTCAAAATTCTCTATTAAAAGTTTGAAAAAGTTTATTCAAGAAGGGATAATTTAGATACTATTTCAACCTTAAAGACAATAAAGGAATGCAGATTTAAACATTTTTAATGTCAAAAAAAACAAGCCGGGAGTGATGGCTCATACCTGTAATCCTAGCACTCAGGAGGCTGAGGCAGGAGGATCATTGTGAGTTCAAGTCCAGCCTGAACTGCATAGTGAGACGCTGTCTCAAAAAGAGAAAAATGGGCTGGGGATATAGCTTAGCAGTACAAATGCCTGCCTAGCAAGCACAAGGTCCTCAGTTCTATTCCTAGTAAAAAAAAAAAAAAAAAACAAAACCAGGACTTCAAAATGAAATTTTAAAAACTGGACCAATATAACAAAAAGTCAGTGAGAATTGATAGAAATTATAATTATCAATATAAAAGATGGCATGAACAAGTCCAACGTGGTATGACAAGTCAAACAAGTCATACCACAAAAAGTATGAAAGGGTCTAATTCTTCTATTTTTTTTTTTTTTTTTGTCTTTTTTGAGGCAGGGTCTCACTATGCAGCTCAGGCTGACCTTGAGCTCATGTTGTAGCCCAGGCTGGCCTTGAACTCACAAGGATCCTCCTGCCTCAGCCTCCCGAATGCTGGGATTACAGGAGTGCGCCACCACACCCGGCTAATTCCTCTATTAAAATATAAAAACCCTAGACTCAAAGTTAGAAGCTGCTAGATAATCCCAGTATCAGGAAACTGAAGCATAGCACACTCAGGACCAGCTTGGACTACTTAGTGTCTCAAAAAAGTGAAAAAACAAAAACCAACCAACAAACCAAAAAAAAAGATGCTACCAAGCACAGTGGCGCATGCCTGTTCAGACATTGAGACAGGAGGACTGCAAGCTGGAGCAAGACACTGTCTCAAAAAAAAAAAAAGAGCTGGGGAGTGGCAGGGATATAGCTCAGCGGCACAAGCACCTGTCGAGCAAGCGCAAGGTCCTGAGTTGATTCTCATACCAAAAAAAAAAAAAAAAGGTCTGGGGCTGTAGCTTAGTGGTAGAGCATTTGCTTAGCATGCTTGAGTCCCTGGGTTCAAACCCCAATCCTACAGAAAACAGAACAAATAAAACAAAAACATAACAGACAAAACAGAAGCAGTAGTAGACAATGTACCTTTTGTAAAGGTATAACAGGCCCAGGGATATAGCTCAGCGGCATAAGCGCCTGCCTGCCAAGCGCAAGGTCCTGAGTTCGATCCCCGGTACCAAGAAAAAAAAAGGGTATAACATACCACACAAATTCAACTTGTTCAAAAACAGACACATTCATACCTGAAATAACTCCCATTCAGAACTTCAAGACCTTCTGTGAGGGCACAGTGCAGGCTGGTCTGCGCTCCCTGCTGAGGAGTCTTGAGGAAGTAGGAGAAGAGCCACGCCATGCACCTCATGAAAGACGAGTGCCGAATCAACTCAGTGATGACGGTGCCAGGGTGCACGGAATAGGTCGTGACGCCAGAGCCTGGGTGGGGGTGGGGGACACGTAGCAAGGGGAAGATGGGACTTGAGTTTATTCCACAGCCAAAGAGAGCAAAGAATGAGTATGAACTTGCGGCCCCCACTATGCGCTCTGCCTGTGGTCACATCACAAGCATGACTCACAGTAATGTACACCTGCACCTCACAGATTAGGAAGACCCAGGGAGGTCACGAGCGGTTTCATGCAGCAGAGCCAGGACTCAGCCTCGCAGCAGCACTGTACATCACTGACCCCCCCTTTTTTCCCCCCCACTCCTTCTTAAAGTCTTTTTCTGGTGCTGTTTTTCAAGACAGAGTCTCGCTATAGTTCAGGCTGGCCTAGAACTCATGGTGATCCTCCTGCTTCAGCCTCCTGGGTGCTGGGATTACAGGTGTGCGCCACCACACCCAGCTCAAACCTGGCTCTTGCAGTATCCCCTGCACACCCAACCAGGCACATAGGAGCAGCTATTGAGAATTCCCTACCTTACCGTGCACATCCTTCAACAAGCTCTATGGTTCCCACATCCCAAACGCCTCCCAGGAGTGTTTACGAATCCCCAACTCCACCACCCTCGTCCAAGCTATTTTCACTTCCCACCTTGACCACTGAAATTGCCTGTTGCATCTGCTCCTGCCCATTTCTAAAAGGTTTTCATTTCGGAGGTTTTCAGAATTAAAACTAAAACCCTTTCTGTGGCTTCCACCTACCTTCCTGTCTAAATTCAGCCTTTATTCTAATATTACACCCTTCTGTTTCTCAAACCAAGCCCATACCATCAAACACTGTTCCTCACCCCATGTGCTCATTTAATAACCCACTTAAAGGGGCTGGGGATTTAGCTCAGCGGCAAAGCGTCTGCCTGGCAAGCGCAAGGTCGTGAGTTCGGTTCCCATTACCGGAGAAAAACCAAAAAAAAAAAAACCCACTTAATCTCTAATCATCCTTCAAGTTACACCCGATCTAATCTCTAATCATCCTTCAGAGCTCAGCTTGCAACTGCCTACCTCAGACGAGTCTTCCCTGAACCCTCAGACTGAGTAAGGTCTCTACCCATTCCTGAAATCCACCTGAGATATCCTTGCACTTCTTTGTAACATGTATCACAATTACAATGGAACAGCAAACAGAAAGGATGTAATCCAGATACTGTTAAGGCACATCTACACCAGGAAATACGTAGCTAACAAAATGAATGGGGGTAAACCTCCGGGTACTGCACGGAAACCAGGTTAGAATTGCAATACTCTGTGTCTAACATGCAGAAGTACAAATACAAAGGACAGTGACCGGGAAGATGCACACCCAGCTGTTGGCAGTGGTCACTTGGAGAAGAGTGAGATGGGGAGAGAAATATATGAAGGGTTTTCTCACCTTTAATTCTATAACTTTCCATACTATTTTAACTTTTTTCAATGAGAATGTTACTAGACTGAATATGTGGTGGGTGTACAAACACTGGCTAACTGTCGGTCCCTCAGTAGATATAAACCAAATCGCGAGAGGGACCGTGCTTGTCTCGTCCTCCAGCGCCCCCATCCTGTAACCATGGCACCGGATATTATGAGTATGGAACACATGACCAGCAGGGATGATGGGCTTGTTCCAGCAGTGAGGCCCCTTATTTCAGCCTAAACTGTCTGCCTCAGCTCCTGAGCACCGTCCACCGTAGGTTTCCTTTCACTTCACTGGAAATCCAGAGTAGACAGTGCTAAGGAGTGCTGCTTCCATGTGCTTGGGGATTTCCCTTCTGAGGAATACTTTCCCTCTTATTTGATCCTTTGCTATTAGGGAGCACGGTGCACGCACGCGCGCTCGCACACACACACACACACACACACACACACACACACACACACGCTACCACCACCACCACCCAATGTGCGCCCTTGTGGCTGTATCTAGTGCCCTTTTCTTCAGAGTCCCCATGTGTATGGACATCTTGACTTGCTCACAGACCTGAATTAATTATGACAATAACCTGTAAAGCCACCTAAAGAAAGTAAGTTTGAAAAGTTAAGTAACCTGCTGCAGGTCACACAACTAGTCAGTCACTAAAGGCTTCCGTGAGAATTTCCCTGTCCCCAGCCAGCGAGCTCCAGTATTCAGTGTGGGCTCCAGAAAGCGGGGACTTTTAGGGTCTGCTCAGTGACTTGCAACTTCCTGCCCCCTCGCCGAGCCCACCTTCCAGCCTCCGGGCCAGCTCCCGGGTGAACAGCACGTTGGCTAACTTGCTGTGGCAGTAGGCCAGTCCCGAATGGTAGAACTTCTCGCCGTGCAGGTTATGGAAGTGAATCCTTCCCAAGAGATGTGCAAAGGAGGACACATTTATTACCCTGGAGGGGGCAGATTCCTTCAGTTTCTCCAGCAGCAGATGGGTCAGGAGGAAGTGACCTATGGAGAAAATCCAGGATTGACAAAGCTCAGGCCAATATGGGGAGTAGTGGTGAGCAGGGCTAAGCTGCGGGAGGCAGAGGACGCGGGAGCAAGGTCTTTTGCCTCAACTTTCATAATCAACTACAGGACAGGTGCAGTGAGAGCCGGGGACATAGAAACAGCCAAAGACACAAGACTCCCTTATAGGAGGAGGTACCACTAGGTCTGGACTATGCGCATAGCAAGTCCAATCTTACTCCAGCAAGGGTTAATGTTACCCCTTAATAGCAGGTGGCCTAGCTGGATGTGGTGGCATGTGCCTATAATCCCAGCACTCAGGAGGCTGAGGCAGGAAGATTGCCTGGAATTTGAGGCCAGCCTGAGCTATCTAGGGAGTTCAGAGCCAGCCTGAACTGCACAGTGAGACCTTGTCTCAAAAGACCAAAAATGCCTCCAAGGTAAAACACATTTAAATCACAGATTAAAAAGTAGGGAGAAAAAATTTTAGCTGACTGTCCCTCGGACAAAGGACTTCTATGTAGAACATATAAAGAATTAAAAAATATCAGCACCCCCAAATTCAAAGACCCAATCCAAAAATGAGCAGCTGAGATGAATACACACTTCAGATAAAGAAATACAAATGGCAGATAAATACATGAGAGAATGTTCAACATCATTAGTCATGCGAGAAATACAAATTAAAACAACATTGAGATTTCATCTCATCCCAGTAAGAATGGCTAGCATTAAGAAATCAACCAATAACAAAAGCTCGCAAGGCTGTGGAGAAATAGGCAC
>NW_004955466.1:2513780-2514918 GCF_000276665.1 Chinchilla lanigera | reverse complement strand
GCCTTACTTTTTCGAATAAACTTTGCCACCATTGTTTGCATTTTTGCCCAATTCTTTGTTTGAGATGAGAACTTGGAAACCTATAGGAGATGCAAGCACCATAAAACCCAGTAACTTTCATTTGGTGAGCCACTTTTACAAAGAGTCTACCCAGTTGGGTGTGGTGGCGCACACCTGTAGTCTCAGCACTCAGGAGGCTGAAGCAGGAGGATCACTGAGACTTTGAGGCCAGCCTGAACTGCATACTGAAACCCTGGTTTAAAAAAAAAATAAACCAATTGCAATCACCACTATCAGTCCTTAAGATAATTTTTCTAAATACAGACTTGGAGATTTTTTTTATTTTGGGTTTTTATAGCCACTTCATTGGTTAAGACAAAGCCTCATCAGTCTTGTTAATTAGGGTGCTCATCCTCAATTCTATGGCTATATTATTATTATTTTCTAAGTCCTTAAATAATCCCTTATCATGCATTATTTCCCAGGATTTTTCTTCTTCAATTTCTTCACTGCTACTCCTGTGCCTCTTGGTGGGTAACTGTCAACATCTATAGAATCTGTTTCACCTGGCAGCTTGTCCGGTGCCCCTGAAGCTGGAAAGTAATAACATGTGCAGGACGAAGCCAGCCCGAGAACACGGGAGCTCCTCGAAGCACGTAAACAAGCCGTTGTAGCTTGTTCACTGATTGCTGGGCAGTGAGGTTGAAATCAGCCTCCCTCGCGAGGGTATAAATAAATGCTCCACGGTACTTGGGTGGCTTTCCCTTCTCCACTCAGAAGAGGGGCTCTTCACCTGATCCCAGCTTTTTGTCTCGTCTAATTTTTCCTCGTTCTCACGGCTGTTCCTTCCTGGGGTACAGCAAGAACCCAGAGGATCCCTAGAGCAGCTGTCCTCGTATCAAAACCAGACGACAGTGCTTTGCTGGCTTGTACCATCTTCTGTTAACCTGCACCAGCATCGGTTCAGTGCTGTTCCTTTGTGGCTGTGATAGTTAACTGTTGTGTCAGTTTGAGTGAGAAATAACTGGCTTAGCACAGTTCTGGGTGTGACTGACTGGATTTACTGAAGATGGAAGACCCGCCCTGGGTGTGAGCTGCAGGGACAAAAAGGGAAAAGGCAGGCTCACTTGTTTCTTCG
>NW_004955466.1:2494797-2512209 GCF_000276665.1 Chinchilla lanigera | reverse complement strand
CTGGGTATTTTCCCAGAAGATCTAAAACATCATGTCACAGCGATATATGTGCACCTATGTTCACAGCAGCACAATTTGTAATTGCTAAAATGTGGAAGCAACTCAAATGTCCATCCACTGAGGATTGGATAAAAAAATTGTAGTACTTTTATATAATGGAATGTTATTCAGCTATAAAGAAAGATAAATTCGAGGCTTTCACAGGTAAATGGTCACAACTAGAGACTATACTCATAAGTGAAATAAATCAGACCTGCATGTGCAAGCACTGCATTGTCTCACTAGTATAAAACCTGATAGAGTGAATGAAAACTAGTAGGTATGATAGACATTGTGAAATGAAAGGAAAATGCTCAAGGGTAAAGGGCAACTGGGATGTGGGAAAAGAGAAGGGAAAGAAGGAGAAATTTTGTATGTATGCATATACAGGATAGTTAACATAGTTGAACAACTGTCTTCTATTTCTTTGCTGAAAGGAACAGTTACTGATTTCTAGATTGATCAATACTGCACATCTCTATTTGTTTTCCTGAGAAATGCATAATACAACAAGCATTGTTAAATTTCCTACCACTTTCTTTGTAACTCCGTATTGTTTGTATTGTTCTTAAAAAAATAAATAAATAAAAAGTGGGGAGAGTCTGGGGCAGGCCTCAGCTTTCTGGTGGGTCTAAACTATTTACTACTCACGCGTGGTCTGCTAAGGCCCTCAGTTCCAACTGCACCACAAAGAAGGCTCAGTCTGACCTTTACGTTTTCCAAGAAGAACTTTAGGTTCCCTGTAGCTTTGTGATGAGCCAGATCTCTTACCCAGGTGGTTCACTCCTATGTGCATCTCAAAGCCATCTGCTGTCTTGGAATAGGGACACATCATCACTCCTGCATTGTTGATCAAAATGTGCAGGTGCTTTTCCTCTGCAGGGAAGAGAAGATGGAGCAGGCGTGTGGTCAGCCACAGCTGTTACATCTTAGAAATCTGCTTTATGACCCGACCTTAAATGTGGGGATGCAGAACTTTAATCTTTTCTCTGTTTCCTCTTCATAGTTATTTTGTTTTTGTTTTTTCTGAGACAAGGTCTCATTATACAGTTCAAGCTGGCCTTGAACTCACTATGTGGCCCAAACTGGCCTCACACTTGCTGTGATCTTCCTGCCTCAGCCTCCCTACTGCTGGGGTTACAGGTGTGTGCCACCATGCCCAACTGGTATTATTTTTTACAGTGAGACTTTGTTGACTCCTATATACTTTTACAACAGGGAAAAATTGCATTTATATCAATGAATGCCTTTCCCAATATTTCCAGTTCAGGAGCTACTTATTGCTTTTGGGAATTATTCCATCCATCTCTCCTAATAGATTTCTGAAGCCGACTGGAAAGATTCCAAAGCAAGAGGGAAAAAGATTCAGAGATTCTATATGAACCTCTGCCTCCGGGCTTCAGGTCCCAAAAGAAATCTGTTAAGTATAACGGTGTATTTCCTTATGTGGTTTATAATTTATGGCCGTAGATTCATAGACGGGGAAGTTGTTTCCCTGACAGGCTAAGACCCACGGGTGATGAGGAGGTGCGCCTGATGAAATACTGTAAGAGGTTCTATGTTAATGCCTCAGCTCAAGATTCCTGCACCTGAAAATAAATAAACAGAGTAATAAGAAGACCCTATACCATTTGGTAGTATGGCTTCAGACCCCACAGATTCCAGCCTGGGTTTCTCATTTATTACAGATGACTCATTATTTGTCCACGACCCAGAGATGGTAAACTCCTTTGTTATGTTTCTGAGCTGTTATACTCTGGTTTTTTTTGCTCCTGTATTACAGACCAGAGGGCCCTTAGTGAATCTCAACCTTACATATACAGTGCCAGCTCTCAAGGGCCCAAGGTCTCATCCCTGTCGCTGTATGGGCGTTTAGACTCCAGACCAGTGACTGGAACCTTTTAGAGCTTTCAGTAACAAACAGCCGGCTGTGGCATGGGTGCCATAGGTTCGCCACCACTGCTCTGGAGCCTCAAAAGCCCGTAGTGAGCTCTGATGCTCCCGTGAGATTATCAGCTTCGGCTCCTGCTCACTGCCATGGCTTTTTGGGTCCCCTTTTCGTTTCTGCCTCCTGAGGATGTCTCTTTGGCATTAATCACATCCCAGTGATGACAATGACTTCAGCTCTATATCAAAAGTTTCTTGCTATATTTTATCTATTATTTCTGTGTTTTAGAGAGAGATCATTTCTTTTCTTTTTTTTTTTTTTTTTTTGTCCAGGAATCGAACTCAGGGCCTCATGCTTGCCAGGCAGGTGCTGTACTGCTGAGCTGTATCCCTGGCCCATCATTTCCTTTCATCCAAGTCCGCCAACTTGGTCATAAACCCACAATATAGTCTCTAGCGCTATACTTACCTGCTAAGAAGTCCTCAGCAAAGGCTCGAATACACTTAGTGTCAGCCAGGTCCAGTTTTCGCACCAGCACTTGCCGGTTCCCTGTCACGGCTTGGATCTCTCTGGCTACTAATTCCGCCTTTTGCACATCCCGGCAAGCTAAATATACGCGGGCTCCTGTCATCCAACATACAAAAGAGAAACCGTCAGTGCCTTTTTTCTTTTCTTTCTTTTGTGCTACTGGGGATAGAACTCCAGGCTTTTGCACTGAGCTACATCCCCAGTCCTTTATTTTTTGAGACAGGGTCTCAGAGTTGTTAAGTAGCCCAAGCTGGACTCAAACTGACACTCCTCCTGCATCAGTCTCCAAGCGTGCTTAGATTACACATATGTGCCAGCACTCCTGGCTGTCAGCTCCATTTCTAAGTGGGCATTATAGACCTAAAACTGATGTCAAACATTATTTTCCCTCTCTTTTTTTTTGTGCTAGGGACTGAACTCAGGACCTTGTGCATGTTAGGCAAGTGCCCTACCACTAAAGCCTGGATTTTTACATTTTTACATATACAACCTAGTGATCTAATGGTTGATACACTGTGTCAGCTTGAGAAGTCTAGACATTTAATTAACTGACTCAGCAGGGGGCCAGGGTCCTGACTTTGTAAATATCTTGAGCCTGTGAAAGGAGAGGGCAGGGAGATGGTGTGAGTGCTGTGCCCGCCCAGGGGCAGGTAGCTTGCTTACAATGTGGTGGGGGAGGAAAGGAGGCTTGCTCCCCCTTCCCTCTTTTTTGGCTCTTGCTGCTTTTGCTGTCCTCTGTGGCCTTGAACTGTTGTCCCCTCCCATGACACCCTGCCGGCTGACTATGGACTGAAACCTCCACAAACTGAGCTAAATAAACCTTCCCTTCTTTAATTTTGGGTGCTGGGTATTCTGTCCCAGCAACAAGAACAAGTGAGCTCAGGGCCCTGTGTACGTTAGGCAAGTACCCTACCACTAAGCCTAGAACCTGTGTTTTTGTGTTTTTCTTTTTTTAAACAGGAATATTTACATATACTTTATAACAGAATCACCTGAAGCAAATCAGGAAAGAAAACCAGATCAACAAGATGTAAGTGCCCATTACATGTACTAGGTTCAGACTAACAAATCTGTGAGTTACTTGGAGAATTCTTAAATTCTAAGTTAAGAATAAACAATGATGGGCTGGGGATTTAGCTCAGCGGCAAAAGTGCCTGCCTGGCAAGTGCAAGGTTGTGAGTTCGGTTCCCGGTACCGGAGAAAAACCAAAAAAAAAAAAAGAATAAACAATGAGAACAACCCTCAGTGTGAGGAGTAAAACAACAGCAGTGGGAAGGAACTGGGAGCAGATGAACTTGCCTCTCCGAGCCAGCTCTTTGGCCGTCTCCTTTCCAATGCCTGTGTTAGCTCCAGTGACAATAGCGACCTTCCCAGGAAGCTGGACAGTAGATGTGCACACCCCAAAGGCCACCATTTTCCTACGGGCAGAGGAGAGGAGAATGCATCAGTTCTTTGTTATCCCATCTCGGCATAGGGTTCTGGGAACACCCGATGTCTTCAGAGCCCAAGGCTGAGGTTTGCTTTGGTTTCTTCATGATTCCCATTTTTTTCCCCACCGCAAAGACAGGGTCTCACAGTGTAGCAGAAGCCGGGCGTAGTGGCGCACGCCTGTAATCCCAGCACTCAGGAGGCTGCGGCAGGAAGATTGTTGTGAGTTTGAGACCAGCCTGGGTTACAAAGTGAGCTCAAATTCAGCCTGAACTGCATAGCGTGACCCTGTCGCAAAACCAAACCAAACCAAACCAAACACCACAATGTAGCCTACACTGGCCTGGAGCTCACTATGAGGTCCAGGCTGGCCTCAAACTCATGATCCTCCTTAGGTGTGTGGCATCACACCAAGATTCACTGATGTCCTTTTATAAATTTAAGGAACGGCCAGATGTGGTGGCTCATGCCTGTGATCCCAGCACTCAGCAAGCTGAGGCAAGAGGACTGCTGTGAGTTCAAAGCCAACCCGGGCTACCTAATGAGTTCAAGCCTGGCCTGAACTGCACAGTGAGACCCTCAAAAAAACACCACACTCTAACATAAATTTAAGGAACGGTGGAGAAAAGAGGGCTAAAGTTTTCTGCTCTTGCTCAGAACAAAGGTGATTCTATTCCAAGGGCCAAGCTTAGAACTGCTCCCTGCAGCAGCACAGCTGGAGGAGCGTTTGATCAGCCAGGCACCTGATCTCAGTTTGAGCTCCCTACGAAGCAATTTTGGAAATCACAAGACTCAACCAAGAAAAGGAAAACAACTAGTCTCCAGATGCCAACCTGTCCACAATTGGCATTCTGTAGTCTAGAAAAATGGGTTAATCCAATTCAAAGTGTTCTAAAAGCGCGTCTCTTCAGTCACTGGCTCGCCACCTCCACGGGTGACTTTCTCAGAACCAATCAGCAGCCTGCCCGCCCGCCAGCGCCCTCTGCTGAATGCTCTCGAGCCCATTTCCCCATTCTCCCTGTGCCCGCTTCCTCGCTCTCTAACTGCCCCGGGGAAGAGCAGCAAAAGAAAGCGTGCAGCCAACTACAGATGTCACTATTCCCCGCAGCTTCCCAGAGAAAAAGCGGAATCGCTCCTTTTACCTCAAAGCCCCGAAACAAAACGCTAGACAGGGCTGGTTCAGGCGTGAGAGGAAAGGGGGACAGGGATTGGGGGGTGGGGATCCCACGCGCGGTTCTGACCGACGCCAAGCTGCAGCGCCCGGGCTTCCCCGGAGCTGGGGGCAGGTGCTGCTGGACCGGAAAGGGGGCCGGGAGGAGCAGAGCAGGATACGCGACCGCAGCCCCTGCCCGACCCCCGAGACACCCGGACCTCACTTGCAAGCCGCTGACCTCGGAGTCTCGGCCATCTTGGGGACCCCCGGGGGAATTTTCTTTTGCAAAACAAAGCTTCCGTGAGGACTCGTGTCCCCCCGAAAAGACTACGCGGTAGAAGGGCAATACATTTTCACAGACCTGATTTGGGGCGCAGCCACGTACAGGAGGAAGAGGAAGAAAAGGAAGAAGATCAGAAGTCCAAGCATCTCTGCGAGCCGCAGCGTAGAGGAGACGACAGACGCCGCAGCCTCAACAGCTTCCCTGCAGCCACCCGCTCGGCTTCCACGGCAATGTCTGGGCGCAAAGCCCTCTGGGAAACATAGTCCCGGGCTTGGGGCGAGCGGCGGGGGAAAGGGGCGGGGCGAGGGGCGGGGCCACAGGGTGGGCGCTGCCCGGAGGTCAGGACCGCGCAGTAGGTGCACCGCGAATCTCTAACCCTGTAGGGCGGGGTTCTGTGGGATCATCCAAAAAGCCCTCCCGCAGCCGTCTGGCTGCCAGCGGTGCTCGTGACATCTCCCCAGTGCTCCACGAGCACCCCAGGGTCAAGTCCTGCCTGTGGTTCAGTTTCTCTCTAACCTAACAGAACATTGTTCCAGCTAGAGATCAAGTGTGGCATCTGGAAAGACTCTTAGGCTGATTGCCCAGGAGAGGAGCCTTTGGACTCTGACGGAGGGTGGGGTGGCGTGAGTGCGAACCCCTGCTCCTCGGGAATTCCTCCTTCAGTGGAGCGGAAGCACCCACTGGTCCTTGAAGACATTACCCGGAGAATCACTTTCTTGTGTCTAGTTTGACATATGACGGTAGCTGTCATAATGTTCCTAGTGTTTGCTTGTGTGTTTATTGATAATAATCTATAGTTTTCTTGATGACTTATGTCACCTGTATTAATTCTCAGTGTATCAATTTCCCAGATTGGCACAGTTGGATTTTGCCAGCTTCTAAGGATTTCATTCCCTCTTGAATTAAGACCACAGATATGTTTTTTGGAAACGGGCAAGCTTCCTGCTCAGTCGTTTTCATCTGAGCTCTACTCCCTGCCCAAACACAGTAATATTTTCTGGTTCTTTTGCATAACTCATTTCCATTTGATTGAAAAACCCATGGTCCAAGGTCAAGTTGTAACAACTGGGGAGGTTCCCTGGACACAGTTCAAACTCCCACTGATTTCACATTGAATTATCCAGGAATCCTCAGACATTTGTAACGTTCTCACAAGGATGTCCCTTATTGTGCCTCTCACAAGTTTATTAAAACCTCTACACTTTGTTCTTTTCATTCATTCACTCATTCAACTGACATTTATAGCACTCCTACAGTGTCCTAGGCCCTTTGCTGTGGCCCACAGGGAGCCAGGTAGCTATGATCTCTGCCCTCTCAGAGCTTGTAGACTGTCAGGGAAAACTTTAAACAGGAAACCTCTGTGTACAACTCATGAGTGGTAGAGGGGGAAATTGAGAAAGCTTTGCGAGCTGACGGCAGGAGGCCTCTCCTGGTCTAAAGGGGCTTCTCTGGGAAAGTAACGTTTGAGCTGAGGCTCGAGGGGAGGTCAGGAGTTAATAGGCAAGCATCACACAGGGAAGAGTGCGCTAAGCAAAAGAAAGAGCTCTCCAGAAAGTCCCTCTGAAAGTAAAAGAACATACATATGGCCTAGTCAAGATGCTGGGTTCAGGATAGTAAGTACAGGTCTATGGCACAAGTGTTTGTCTTCCAACTTTTTATCTAAAAGACAAATTCAAGCTGATGTAGTGGCACGTGTCTGCACTCTGGGAGGCTGAGGCAGGTGAATCACATGTTTGTGCCCAGCCTGGGCAGTTTAAAGACTGAGCAAGACCTTATTTAAAAAAAAAAAATTGAAAAGGGCTGGGGATGTAGCTAAGTGTGAAGGCCCTGGGATCAGTCCCTAGTGTGAAAGAGAAAAAAAGAAAGGGAGAGGGAGGGAAAAAAAAGAGAGAGAAGTTCAGATGAATTGAACGAGGTGGATATGCCTGTAATCTCAGTTACTTGGAAGTCTGGGGTGAAGGAATTGTGAGTTCAAGTCCAGCCTGGGCTAGTTATTTATTTATTTATTTATTAAATTTAATTCAGTGTTAAGATCTATTTTTAGAATTTAATTGAAGCCTGGGCAATTTAGCCTGCCTGTCAATGGAGACTCTCTCTCAAAAAAAAAAAATTTTTTTTTTTCTTTTTGAGGCAGGGTCTCCCTATGCAGTTCAGGCTGGCCTTGAGCTCAGTTGAGCCCAAGCTGGTCTCAAACTTGCAATGATCCTCCTGCCTCAGCCTCCAGAGTGCTGGGATTACAGGTGTGTGCCACTCAAAAATAAGTTTAAAAACATAATTTCATAGATAGTAAAGTTGTCCTAGTAAGGCTATCTTCTTTCTACTGCTTAAGGAATTTATTTAGCACATACAAGTTTAGCAAGAGTTCTCTAGGACAGTTCTTTTAAACCATGGCTTCAATTATCTATAGCTGTGTAACAGTTTACCTATTGTTACATTTGGGTTAAATAGCATTGGTTGTACAATGGCTGTATTTGTCATCTCTTTCTTCACAGACACAGCTTAAAGGAGAAAATATTTATTGTAGCTCACAGTCTCAGTCCATGGTTGGCCGGCTCCAAGGCAGAAAGCAGCTTTGTCTGAGAGAAGTTGTTCACCTAACGACAGTCAGGAATCAAAGATCGGGGGAAAGCCAGACAGAGAGAAAGATAAAGGCGCCAGGGACAGAGTTATGTCCTTCAGAGGCCAACAGTGAAGCAGGGTTCCTTTTCCACAGCAGCCTCTCCAGCATTTATTATTACTATTTGATTTCTTAAGGACAGCCATTTTTTCTGCAGGAAGATGGAATATCTTGTTTTAATTTGTGTTTCTCAAGTGGCCGGTGATGTTGAATGTGTTTTCATGTTTTTTTTTTTGGCCATTTGTAGTTCTTCATCTGAGAAATGTCTGTTCATTTCATGTGCTTATTCACTGACTGGGTCTTTAAATCTGGAGGGGTCTGATTTTTTTTTTTTTTTTTTGAGTTCTTTCTATAGTCTAGATATTTGTTCTTTGTCAGAGGAACAGCTGGCAAGTGTTTCCCATGCTATAGGTTGTCTCTTTATTCTGTTGGTGGTTTCCTTTGCAGCTATGCAGAAGCTTTTTAATGTCATATGATTCCATCTATTAATTCTTCATATTATTTCTTTTGCAAGGAGAGTTCTGTTTGGGAAGTCTTTGCTTACGCCTACATCTTCAAGAGTTTTACCTATTTTATCTGCCAGCGGATTAAGTGTTTCTGTTTAAGTATTTAGATCTTTGATCTACTTTGATTTTAGTGTAGTGCATGGTGCAAGATATGGGTCTAGGTACAATCTTTGGCACAGGGAAAGCCAGTTTTCCCATACCATTTTTTTTTTTTTTTTTTTTTGGTTTTCTCCGGTACTGGGAACCGAACTCACGACCTTGTGCATGCCAGGCAGGCGCTTTTGCCGCTGAGCTAAATCCCCAGCCCCTTCCCATACCATTTGTTAAAGAGACTATCTTTACTGTGAAAATATTTGACCCCTTTGTCAAAGATAAGGTAAATACGTGGGCCTGGAGTTGTTTCTGTATCCTTTATCCTGTTTCATTAATCCACAAGTCTTTTTTTTTTTTTTTTTGCCAATGCATGCTGTTTTTATCACTGTATTTTGTAGTATAACTTGAAGTCTGGGATTGTGATGTCCCTGCCTTGCCCTTGTTGCTGAAAATTGCTTTTGCTATTCTAGATCTCTTCTGGTTCCATATGAATTTTAGGATAGGTTTCTCTAGTTCTGTGAGGAATGTTACTGATATTTTGATTGGGATTGCATTAAATCTGTATACCAGTTTTAAAAGTATGGCCATTTTGACTATATTGGTCCCACCTATACAGTATTACTACTACTACTATTATTATTATTATTATTATTATTATTATTTTGGCTTTATGAAACAGGGTCTCACTATGTAGTTCAGGCCATGAACTCACTACATAGCCCAGGCTGGCCTCAAACTTGCAGTGATCCTCCTATCTGAACCTCCTGAGTGCTGGGATTACAGGCATGCACCACCACGCCCAGCTGGTTCTACCTATACAGGGGATAGCTTTCCATGTTCGCATTTCCTCTTTGATCTCCTTTTTCAGAGTAGTGTAGCTTTTATTGTAGAGGTCTTTCACTTCCTTGGTTAGGTTAAGTTTTTTTTTTTTTTTTTTTTTTGTGCCAGGAATCAAACCCAGGACCTCGTCCTTGCCAGGCAGGCGCTGTGCCACTGAGCTATATCCCTGGCTTGAGGATAATTTTTAAGTTTTTTTTTTTTGGATGCTACTAATTTTGGGAGGAATCTCCATAGTGGTTTTCATAGTTGGTTGTAACAGTTTACACCCCACCAATGAGGAAGAAAGGTATTGTTTCTCTAATTTCTCTCTCGGTCAGTTTATTATTGGTATATAGGGATACTATTGAATTTTTAGTGTTGACTTTGTGTCCTGCTATGCTACTGAATTTAGCTGTTTCTTCTAGGAGTTTTTTGATAGAATTTTGGGGGTCTTCTAAGTAGAGGATCATGTCATCTGTAAATGATGATAATTTAACTTCTTCTTTCCCTATCCATATCCCGTTTATTTCTTCCTCTGGTCCAATTTCTCTAGCTGATGTTTTGAGAACAAGGCTAAACTGGAGTGATGATAATAAACATCCTTGTTTTGTTCTTGATTTTAGAGGGGAAGCTTTTAGCTTCTCTCCTTTTAATATGATGTTGACCATTGGTTTGTCATACATGGTTTTTATCAGATTGAGATAAAGACCTTCTATACCTATTGTATTTGGGCTTTTTTTAGTCAAGTACTTGTTCTGCATCTATTGAGATGACCATGCGATTTTTGTCCTTACTTCTATTTATGTGATATATTACGTTTATTGATTTATATATGCTGAACCATCTGTGCATCCTTGGAATGAATCCAAGGATATGTGATCCTTGTGATAATTTGGTCTTTTTGATAATTTGCTGCATTCTGTTAGCCAGTATTTTATTGAGAAATTCTGCATATATTCATTAAATAGATTGGCCTATACTTTTCTTTTGTGATTGGGTCATTTTCTGATTTTGGAATCAGGGTAATGCTTGCTTCTAGGAATGAATTTGGTAGTACTGCTTCCCTTTTTGATTTCATTAAGGAGTGTAAGGAGTATTGATGTTAGATCCTCTCTAAAATCTTATGGAATTTGGCAGTGAATTTGTTAGAACCTAGGCTTTTCTTAGTTGGTAGTTTTACTGCTTCTACGGTTTCATTGACTGATACTGAATTATTCAGGATTTTTATATCTGCTTAGTTCAGTTTTGGTAGTTCATATATGTATCTAGGAATCTATCCATTTCTTCTGAATTTTCCATTTTATTAGAGTACAGATTTTCCAAGTAGTTACTAATGATCTTCTGAATTTCACAGAATCAGTTGTGATTTTGCCTTTTTTATTTCTAGTTGCATGGACTTGTGTCTTTTCTTCTTTTGGTAAGATTGGCTAAGGGTTTGTCTATTTTGTTTATTATTGCAAAGAAGCAACAATTTGACGCATTGATTCTTTGTGTTTATTATTTTCAATGTCATTAATTTCTGCTCTGATTTGCATTTATACTAGATTTGGATTTTGATTGTTCTTGTTCTTTAGGAACTTGAGGTACATCATTAGGTTATTTATTTGAGTTTGCTCTGGGTTTTGTTTTTGTTTTGTTTTAGACAGTGTCTTCCTGTGCAGTTCAGGCTGACTTGAACCCATTTTGTAGCCCAGACTGGCCTCAAACTCAAGGCGACCCTCCTACCTTCGCCTCCTGAGTGTTGGGATTACAGGTACGTTCCACCATACCCAGCTCTGCTGTTTTTCTGATGTGGATGTGCATCACTATTAACTTCCTTCTTATGACTACTTTCTTTTTGTTTTGGTACCTGGAATAAAACTCAGAACCTAGCACTTGCCAGGCAGGTGCTTGTGCCACCTAGCTGTATCCCTAGCCCAAGGACTACTTTCATTGTATCCCATAGGTTCCAGTATGTCATACTGGTATTATTGTTTTATTATAAGAACTGTCTAATTTCTTACTTAATTTCATCTGTGACCCACTGATTATTTAAATTGTTTAATTTTCATGTGTTTGCCTGTTTGCTGTGGGATTTTTTTGCCATTGATTTCCAGTTTAATTGCACTATGATCTGATAATATGTATGGGATTATTTATTTATTTATTTATTTATTTATTTGGTTTTTCTCTGGTACTGGGAACCGAACTCACGACCTTGCGCTTGCCAGGCAGGCACTTTGCCGCTGAGCTAAATCCCCAGCCCCTTGTATGGGATAATTTAGATTCTTTTACTTAAGCATACTTTATAGGTTAGTATGTTGTCTGTTTTGGGGAAAGTCCTATGTGTTGCTGAAAAGAATGTGTATTCTGTTGTGGTTGGGTGGAATACTCTCTAGATATCTATTAAGTCCTTTTGTTTGAAGGTTTGGTTCAATTCTGATATTTCTTTCTTGGTTTTTTTTGTCTGCTTAATCTGTCCACTTGTGACAGTGGTGTACTGAGGTCTATTACAATTGTATTTGCATTTATCTGATTTTTCATGTCTATGAATGTTTGTTTTATGAAGCTGGGTGTGCCAGTATTTGGTGCATATATGTTTATAATTGTTATCTCTTCCTATTGAATCGTTCCTTTAACCAATACTTAGTGACCTTCTTTATCTCTTCTGATCATTTTGGCTTGAAATCCACTTTGTTGGAAATTAAGATAGCCACTCCTGTTTTTTTCTGGGTTCCTGTTGCATAGAATATTCTTTTCCATCCTTTGATTTTTAATCTGTCAATTTCTTTTGAATTAAATGTGTTCTTTGTTTTGTTTTGTTTCATTTTTTGTCTTTTTGAGACAGGGTCTTGATATGCAGTTCAGGCTGGCTTTGAGCTCACGTTGTTGCCCAGACTGGTTTCAAACTCACAAGGATCCTCCTGCCTCAGCCTCCCGAGTGCTGGGATTACAGGCATGTGCCACCATGCCCACTAAATATGTTTCTTGTATACTGCATATTACTGGGTTTTATTTCTTTATCCATCCTGATAATTTGTATCTTTTAATTGGGAAATTGAGACCATTCACATTAAAAGCTGTTATTGAGAGGTATTGGCTTAGTCTTGTCATTATATCATTTTACTGCTGCTGATTTTCTTTTTTTTTTTTTTTTCTTCCATTTGCTTAGCTGCTTATCCTCACAGGTGTATTCACTCTTTTTGAATTATGGGCACTCTTGACTTCATTGTCTCTTTCTAGGATATCCTTGAAGATTTTTTGTAATGCTGCTTTGATGATCATGTGTTTCTTGAGGTGTTCCTCATCATGAAAATATCTTATTTCTCTATCAGTTTTGAAGGAAAGTTTTGCAAGACACATAATTTGGGGTTGGAAGTTGCTATCATTTAGGGTTGGAATTACTTCATTCCAAGCCCTCCTAGTCTTTTTTTTTTTTTTCCCAGTACTGGGGATCGAACTCACAACCTTGTGCTTGCTGGGCAGGCGCTGTACCGCTGAGCTAAATCCCCAGCCCCCAAGCCCTCCTAGTCTTTCAAGTTTGTGTTGAGAAGTCTGTTGTAATTCTAAGGGGTTTTCCTTTTACGTGGTTTGTTTCCTTTCTCTAACAGCTTTTAATATTTTGTCCCTGTGATGGAATTCTGGCACCTTGAGTATAATGTGGCACAGAGTTCTCTTTTGGTCATGGCTATTTGGGGTTCTGTATGCCTCAATTATTTGTATCTTTCTTTCCCTATGTTTGGGAAGTTTCCTGCCATTATTTCTGTGAACAGGTTTTTTTAAATGCCATTTGTGTCATCTTCTGATTTTTCATTAATGTCAGTTACTCTTAGATGAGTCTTCTGTGTGTCATTTATTAGCTTTTGGGTCCATTTTTCACATTCTCTTGTTGTCCTTAAGGTGTCTTTGAGTAGTTGTTCTTTGAAGGCATCACTGTCTTCTAGTTCTGAAATTCTATCACACTGGTTGCTTCTGCTACCTATACTTTCAATATAATTTTTAATCTCTGGGAATTCTGATTGAAACCTTTTCATGGACTCTAATTCTTGGAGAAACTGCTCGTTTATGTTTTGTGTCATTTTGTTTGGCTCATCTAGCTTTTTACTGTGTCTTCTGGAAGCTTCTTGATGATTTTGGTTATTCCTTTCATAATCTGTTATATTCTGTGATCTCACCGAGTACTTCTTTGGTCTGTTTTCTAACCTCCTCTGTTATCCTTTCAAGTAACTTGGATGTGTGGCTTTTTCTAGTCTCCCCTTAAAATCCCCCTTAATTGGCCTTGGGGAATTTGGGAGTTTTAGGAGGCATTTTCTTGCCTTGTCTTCTCGTGTTTCTATTGCTTTTTGTTTGTTTTGTTTTTGTGCTGAAGTTTGCAGACACATTGTGTAAAGATTTTGTTGTTAGTATAGATATTTCTTTAGTCACTTTTCAGTGATGTATTTTGGATGTGATAAACTACAGCCCTTGGCCTCAGCTCCTAGATTTGATCACCTTGGTTAAATTTAGGAGGGGGGAATGCAGTGTAATTGGCCCAACACCAAGATCTCTGGTGATGTACTCTAGAATTGTTAATGTCACAAAGGTAATCTGGGTGTTGGTTTACAGAGAAAACCCATAAAAGCAACAATTATGCAACCTTGGTAATATCAAGCAAATGAGCTACAGTAGTATCATCAAATACAAATTGAATATTAACATAACATAAGAATTAATTATATATTACCCTTAACCCTAGAGAAGAAATTCATAATTATAGTGTAAACATTAAGAAAACTCAGGTGTTTACTTGCAGCTAATATGTACTAAATGCAACAACTCTATCTCTGCTAATGGCAGAAAAGAATTCAACAGCAATTTCAGGTTAATCCTTAACTAGCCATTTAAGTATTAATGAACATTTATGGTTTGTTATGGGTTGTGTCTAGATTTTCTTCCAAAGCCTCACATGGCTATGTGTGGGGCTTTTGCAGAGGTGGCTGGATCTAAAGTGTGTGACGTTGAGAACAAGAGTGTGTGATTATTAAATTAGTCCATCACTTGGTTTGGCATAATTCTGGGTATGGATAATGAAAAGGCCTACACTGGGCATTAATGCTACCTACCCCAAGGCTATGTGACCCGGATAGAATATAAGGGACAGAAAGAGGGCTGCTGCCATTGCTTGCTGCTTCACTGCATCTTCACTATTTCACTGATTTGCTGCCTTCTGCTACCATGAACTGTTTCTTCCCTGTGATGCCCCTCTGCCATACCTCCCTGCCTTGGAGCCGGCCAACTAAGCACTGAAACCCCTATAAATGGTGAGCTACAATAAACCTTTCCTCCTTTAACTTTGGGTGTCAGGTATTTTGTCTCAGTGAGAAATGTAATTAAGATGTGGTTATATTGTTAAAGACAGAGGGAATTTGAAATGGAGCAATGTAAGGGGAGAAAGTTGAAATCTTAAACTACATGATATGAGAAGGAAAGAAGACAAGTGAGACAAAAGATCTATTGGGGAGTAGGAGGATGTTTTTAGGAGTAGATAAAGGTAACAGAAAAAAAGCTGATGTGAAATAGAAAATAAAAGAAAAATAAGGAGAACAAAGAAATTATAGGAAGAGTAAAAGTAAGAGAGAAAAATTAAAAGGAAAAGAATAAAGGAAGAAATAAAAAGCAAGGACAAAGGAAAATTCCCAAAACCTTAATAAAATGGTGAAGAGGAAAGAAGATAAAAAACAAGAAAAATAGAACAAAGCAAAACCAAAAAAGCAAACAGTGACACATACATGAGAGAAAGAAAGAAAGAAAGAAAGAAAGAAAGAAAGAAAGAAAGAAAGAAAAAAGAAAGAAAAAAGAAAGAAAGAAAGAAAAAGAAAGAAAGAAAGATGGAAAAAGGAAAGAGGAAAGAACGATCTCTGTGACTCTGAATGTGTGGTTTTCTTCTGGAATAGACAATTTGGAAGTAATCTCTCTCTTTTTCTTCTCTAAGTTCATATTTTCCAGTGTCTGGATTTCAAATCTCAGAAAGGCTGAGGTGTCCCTCAGCACTCCGCCATTTTCCTGGAAAGTCTCTGATTGAGGAGATTATTTTTGATATAAACCATAACAATGGTCATGATCTGTGGGCTAGGAACTCAGGAGGTCTTGACTAGAATCTTTGGCTCCAGGTGGAGTCAATGTGTTGGCTGTGTGGGGTCAGCTGGTGTCTGGGTGAATCTGAGTGATCCAAGAAGGCCTCACTGATATGTCTTGAGCTTTGATGGGAATAGCTGGAAGCTGCGGCCATTTTCCCCCTTAATTGTGAGGCCTCTCTGAGGCTTTTCCTGTGGCATTTGTTGGACTTCTTCCATGGTGACTTAAGGTTCTAGAAGTGATATTTAAGAGACAGGAAGTCTTTTAAGGTATGGGTCTGGGAGGAAGTACAGTGTCCCTTCGGTGTGATTTATTCATCAAGGAAGTCACACAAAGGTTACACAGAGCTCTCTGAGTTTCAAAGGGAGAGGACACATAGACTTCATGCCTCCACAGCCAAGAGACCATACTTTATAACATGTTTAATCCACCACAGTTCTGTTCTTGCTAGGAATCTAGGAGGGTATTTCACAAATGAAATTAGCCTTTCAATCTTTCTCTGAAATTACTGAAATTATTTCATTGGGATTATGAGTGAAGCCATTGTTCTTTTACCAAGTTTTTGTTTGAAATATAATTAACATAGAGTAACATTCATCTGCTTGAACTGTTCAACTCAGCGATGCGTGGATAAACAAAAATGTGCTCTATCCATACAGTAATTTTAAGTATATTCATCAAGTGAGCTGGGCATGGTGCTACACATTTTCAATCCCAGCCCTTGTGAGCTGAGGCAGGAGGATTGCTGTGAGTTTGAGGCCAGCCTCATCTATATAGTGAGTTCAAGGTCAGCCTAAACTGCATAACGAGACCCTGTCTCAAAAAAAAATTTTTTTTAAGTGTATTCATTGGGGATGTACCATCATTACCATTGATTTTATGAGTTTTATCACCCCAAAAAGAAACACTGTACACCTTGCTAATCACTTTCTGTTTTCCTCTTTCTCTAGCCACTGGAAACCACTAATCAAATTCTTTCTCTCTGATTTGCCTATTATAGGCTGTTCATATAAGGAAATCATACAATATGAGGCCTTTTGTATCTGGCTTCTTTATTTAGTGTCATGTTTTCAAGATTCACCATATTGAAACATGAATCAGTACTTTATTCCTTTATTGTGGCTAAGTAATATTTCACTGTATGGACAGAGCACTTTTGTTTATCTACTTATTAGTTGATATATAATTTGGGTCTTTTTCCCCTACTTTTTAGATATTATGAATACTGTCATAAACTTTCAAGTACAAGTTTTGGGATGGACATATATTTTCATTTATTTTGAGTATATACCTAAGAATGGAATGGCTAAGTCTTATGTTATTTCTACGTTTAATTATTTTGAAGCCAGTTGTGTTGCACACTTGTAATCCTGGCACTCAGAAAGCTGAGGCAGGATTGCTATGAGTCTGAGGCCAGCCTGAACTACATAGTGAGACACTGTCTTTAGGTTTTTTTTTTCTTTTGAGGAACTACTAGATTGTTTTCCAAAGCTGATGTGCCATGATATATTCCCACCAATAATGTATGAGTATCCTCAAATTTCTCTATCTCATTGCCAACACTTGTTGTTGTCTACTTGATTTTAGCTATCCTTATCAGTGTGAAGTGGTTTCTGATTGTACTTTTGATTTGCACTTCCTTGATGACTAGGAAGTATCTCTCTGTGTACTT
Source organism: Chinchilla lanigera (assembly GCF_000276665.1). NCBI lineage: Eukaryota > Metazoa > Chordata > Mammalia > Rodentia > Chinchillidae > Chinchilla > Chinchilla lanigera. Next base: position 2,495,090 of record NW_004955466.1, on the reverse strand, counting down.
TTCTCCATTTTATTTGTGGAGAAATTTTCTTGGAAGACAATTTTGAACCCTTGCTTTTTATTTTTATTTTTTATTTTTCAGTGGTGTGGGTTGAACCAAGGATCTTGTACATATTAGGCAAGCCCTTTACCACTGAGCCCTGTTCCCATCCCAGGAAATCATAAAACACTTTTATGTAGTTGAAGAGTCATTCTTTTCTTTTCTTTTTTTTTTTTTTTAATGGTTATCATTTTACATATTATTGTCTACAAAATAGTTTCTCAGGAAAACAAATAGACAAATAATAGTGAGTT
>NW_004955466.1:2455246-2492957 GCF_000276665.1 Chinchilla lanigera | reverse complement strand
GGGCCCACCCTCCGGGAGCCAGCAGGCAGGAAGCTAGCCAGCCAGAAGGCTGGCGCTCCCCACCCGCAGCTTCCTGTGCGCCGGAAGCCCTCCTTCCGGGAAACCTTGAGTCCGGGAGTCAGTCATTGTTTTCTTTATCTGTCCGCATCCTAATGTTTGATGTCTGTAATTTCATCAATTGCTGTAGGCAGTTGAGTTGTAAAAGCTTTAGACAGCTTTGCCCCCTTTGTCCTTGAGTACGATGCCTCAAGGTAGGTTTACTTAAAAGAATAGCTCCAATATTTAATTGCAGAATCCCCTGAGATTCTTTCCTGCTTTACATTTGGTTCCTTCCCTTGATGCACAGTTTTAAAATATTTATTTATTCATTCGTTTATGTAGTTATTTATTTTTGCAGTACTAGGTATTAAAGCTAGAGGCTTTGTACTGAGCTACATCCCCAGCCCTTTTTTAATTTTAGTTTTTAGACAGGGTCTTGCTAAGTCACTAAGCTGTTCACACTGGGCTCAGACTTTCCATCCTCCTGCCGCAGCCTCCCGTGTTCTTGTTTGTTTGTTGAGACAATTTCTCCTTATGTGGTTAAGACTGACCTTGAACTCATTATGTAGTCCAGGCTGGCCTCAAGCTTGCAATGATCCTCCTGCCTCAGCCTCCTGAGTGCTGGGATTACAAGTGTACACCAACAAGCCCAGCCCCACATTCTTTTTCTAATTTTCCACTGTAGGAGTGACTCATCAGTCAGTTCTACTGGAACCAACATCTCGCAGTACTTGCAAAGTTCTGTCAACTTCAATAACAATCAGAGAGCATTGTCTAAAGAATTAGTTATTTTATTTGGAAATAAAATAGCATTTCAATGGGAATATGCATGCTATAATAAATTATACACATATTTAAGGAGGTTGGAGCACATTATCACAGATGAAATGAGAAGAGTTACATAAGATATTTGGAAATAGTTATCTCTAACTATAAGTATTAATAACAAAAGTGATGGCAGTCTGAGTTTAAACTGGCAGTTGCTGGGCAGATGTCCTCAGGGTATTCTTTTGTACAAGGTGATGATGGCCTTGTACAGTGTTGTGGACCCAGAAGTCTCTTGTGACTGGTTCTGGTTATCTTATGACCACCTCCTTCAAAGCCTCCACTTTATTTAATTAATTAATTTATTTATTGGGTTTTTGTTTGTTTGTTTGTTTGTTTTCTGGTACCAGGAATCGAACTCATGACCTTGCACTTGCCAGGCAGTCCCTGTGCTGCTGAGCTAAATCCCCAGTGCCTCCACTTAATTTTTTTTTGGTTAGAGTTAACACAAGCAACTCCAGTTTTATTCTGATGACTTTCACACTGCAAAGAAATACATTAGGATATTAATAGTCTAGAACTTCACAACCAGGACAAGATTATTTTAAACTCAACCACATTCACCAGCATTTATGGTATGTCTTAGTTCTAGGTACTGAGAGAATACAAAAACACAGACCCTGTTTTTGTCCTTGAGTGAGGGAGAAAGGAACTTGCACCACTAAAGTGTGTGTCAAAGTATTGTTGATACAGGAAAATAAAATCTCTCAACCTGAACGATGTCTGGGATGAGTTCATGTTCTCTAAAATCGAAGAATGAATTTTAGGAACAACGGAGGTTAGAGCAGAATATATTTATTGAGGGAAAGAAAGCTTCTGTCCGAGAGAGGGACAGAAGGGGGCCCGAGTGGGTTGCCAAGGACCTTGCCCTTCCCAGGGACTTTATAGAGCAAAACCACGAGGTGAGGCAGGTCTAAGATAGGGAGAAAATGGGAATTACAAGGTGGGCATGAGGTGGGACAAAACTATGGTCAGCCAGTAAGATTGCAAGTATAGTTGTTCAGGTAAAATTGAGTAAACTGGGATCAAATGGGGAAGCGAGTGATGTAGCAAGCGGGCATGAACACGGAACAGGGGCTTTTCCTGTAGGGGCTTGGGCTAGTGACTCTTTCTGGCTTTTTGAAGGTGGTTGCTACCTATTTAGAATACCTGCTGGGTCTAGTGGCGCACACCTGTAATCCCAGCACTCGGGAGGCTGAGGCAGGAGGATTGTTGTGAGTTCAAGGCCAGCCTGAACTGCATAGTGAGACTCTATCTCAAAAAGATTAAAAAAAGAAAAAAGAAAAAAAAATCAATCCCTGATATTCACACCTAGGGAGGTATGTGGGTGCATTTGTTTAGTTCTTTTGTTTTGAGGTCTGGCCCACACAAGGTATCTTATCTTTCATGTTGGCTCCTTCGAGGGCCCGGCCCTGTCTGACTGTCTATAATATTTCTGTCTAACTCAGCTGCCTGTAACATTGTGACTGCCTTATAAAGAGGTAAATACAGTATACAGGAGCAAGAGAAGGGAATGACTGATTAAAATGGGTGTGCCTTGAAGAGGATATATATTTAAGTTTGACCTAAAAATTATTAAAATATTTTCAGGGGAAGAAAATTTCTATGATACTAGAAAGTTAGAAAACATGAACAAGGCAATGCATTCCAACTTTTCATTCTGGAATGGTAAGCTTCTAGATTTTCCATGCAGAACTTTTCTATGTGTGTGTTTATGTGTGTTTGTAGCTCTGTGTGTGTGTGTGTGTGTGTGTGTGTGTGTGTGTTACTGGGGATTGAACCCAGGACCTTGTGCATATTAGTCTAATATTCTACCACTGAGCTACATCCTTACTTTACCTATTATACTGTATTTTGAGTCAGGGTCTCCCTAAGTCATCAGGCTGGCTTTAAACTTGTAATCCTCCTGCCTCAGCCTCCCCAGTAGCTGGAATTATAGGTGAGCACCACCAAGCCTGGCTTTATTGGCATTTTAATCTGAAAAATTTCAAACATTCATAGAAGTTTCACAAACATCCATATGCCCATCCTGTAGATTCTACATTAACATGGTACAGTACCAATTTTATCATATGTATAAAATGAGTAGAATAAAATGTCTTTTTACTTCCCTATATCCATTAATCCATCTTATTTTATTAATGTATGTCAAAGTAAATCACAGACATCAGCACCTTTCCCCTCTAAAAACTTCTGCATGTATATCATTAACCAGAGACAATTTTTTTCTTTAGATGTAAGATTTACGTACAATGAACCTGGCTGTGGTAGCATCTGCCTGTATTCCCAGGTACTCTGGAAGCTGAGGTAGGAGAAAGGAGAATTGCAAATTCAAGGCCAGCTTGGGCAATTTAGGCAAGGTAGTGAGACCCTATCTCTTTTTTTTTTTTTTGGTACCTAGAATCGAACTCAGGACCTTACACTTGCCAGGCAGGCGCTTACACCACTGAGCTATATCCCCGGCCTGAGACCCTATCTCAAAAAAGAAAAAATACATACAATGAAATGTACAAGTCTTAAGTGTATATTTGGTGTTTTGATAAGTGCACAGATCCATACAACCCAAACCTCTTCTATGACACAACATTCACATCACCCCAGAAGGTCACTCAGGAGAGGTATTTTTTGACGTGTTATGTGTATATAGATCTCAGGGATTGTAGACTAATGAGTAATTAAAGGTAGACAGAATTAAGCTGGGAGAAGAAAAGATTTGAAGGTCAAAAGTATTGGCCAGTATCCCAGACTCTGAGGAGTTACTAATATCTTGGTATGGACAGTAAGCAGATTAGTTTGGCTGGAGCTAAGCCAAAGGCACTGGATACTAAGTGAAACATTATTTTGCTCTGATCCTTTTCTTTTCTTTCTTTCTTTTTTTTTTTTTTTTTTGTCTTTTTGAGACAGGGTCTCACTATACTGTTCAGGCTGGCCTTGAGCTCACCTTTTAACCCAAGCTGGTCTCGAACTCGCAACAATCCTCTTACCTCAGCCTCCCGAGTGCTGAGATTACAGGTATGTGCCACCACGCCTGGACTCTATTCCTTTTCAGTGATACACATACCAGGGCTGGGGGTGTAGCTCAGTGGTAGAGTGCATGCTTAGCATACTTACGTCCCTAGGTTTAATCTCTAGCACAACAGAAGAAAGAAAGAAAGAAAGAAAGAAAGAAAGAAAGAAAGAGAGAGAGAGAGAGAAAGAAAGAAGAAAGAAAGAAGGAGAAAGAAAGAAGAAAAGAAAGAAGAAAGGAAGGAAGAAAGAGAAAAAGAAAGAGAACTTTAAAAAAAACACATATTGGTGATCTCCTGTAGGCTCTACCCCTGCAGGGCAGAGGACCTTAGATGGGGGCAAGCTTGCAGTATCTGGAGACATCTTTGGTTGTCATAAGAGATATTAGGTGCTACAGGTATCTTAGTGGGTAGAGGTCAAAGGTGCTCAGATCCCTCGGTTTTGCCCCAGGAGAAAGGCTGACCTATAAACCTGACCTGTGATTCACGGAGGTGAGGACAGCAGAGAGCTCTTCTCAAAGGTATTGAGTGCTTTGTCAATATTGAGTGCTCTGACAAAGAAATGAATGCTTTGTCACAGCTGAATATCAACCACGTCCACTCCAGCACCGATTCCTCTGATACTTCCATCTCTCTATGACTTACATTTATATCTGTCTCTTATGGAAAGTTCCTAAAAAGCAGGTATCAGGTTGGTCCATGGCTTTGCTATGGGGCAGAGCATGATTGTCTCAATACTGGTTTGAGAACTAGCTTTATTTGTGAAGAAGTGAGTTCATTTAACAAAAATAAATCAGTTATTTCAAAGTAACATAGGCCTTTCTGGTGAAACCTTTAATTGCTAATAGGTCATAGGCTATAGGTTCACAAAGTGCAAGAAGAAATAGTGAAATAAACTATCATCACATCTAGGAATTCAGCAAGGAAAAACTAAATTTGATCCTTGCTTTACTTTTTAAGCCAAAATTCTAATAGATGGAAGATACAAACATGAAAAATAAAACCAATAAAGTACTAAGAAAAACCACTGGGTAAATTTTTAAATAATCTTATAGAGTGGTAAGACCTTTCAAGTAAGACAGGAAACTCGAACAAAAAAGGAAAATATATTTCTTGTAACCAAAATCCTTGAGACATAAACCACTATACACAAGGCAAGAATGAGAAGTGGGGTGGGGTGGGATATTTACAGCAAGTGCTGCTGAGAGAGTCTACTTAGTATATAAAGAACTGTTACATACGCTAAGAAAAATAACAATAATAGAACTGATACACAGTCATACCTGGGTAGGCTTGTGAGTTCCTCCCAGGAAATGCAAAGAAATTGATGCATATAGAGTGAATTTTTCCCATAAGAAACAATGTAATTAGACATAAGTTTTGGATTCTGATATTTAACACTTGTTTTTAGCAAACTACTTTGTGTATTCCCATAATTCTAGATGCTTTGTATTCCTTCTAATGTCTTTCCTCCAGAGTTCTGCCTCCTGTTCTTTACAGCTGTCTGCCTCCTAGACGAACTCGAGATAAACCGAGTACCATCTTTGTAGGTGCAAGGGATGTTCCCTTCCGGAGCCACCTGATCACTCCTTTTTCTGTTGGTCAGCTCCATGGGTTTCCCAAGAGCCAGGAACTGTGTCTTTCTCACACTAGCGCGGTGCCTGGCACCAAGAAGCACTGAATAAGATGAGAAAAGGTATGCGCACCTGTCTGATGCAGGTGTCTTCTTTCATGTGTGTGTCCTCGTGGGGGCTCCTCTGGCTTCAAAGGAAGGACCAGAGGATTTCCAGGGTCTGGTGCTAGCTGCTTGCCTCCCTTCAATCCAGGAGAAAAGTGCTGGGAGAATGAAGAAAATGAACCCGCCTTAGTCCCTCTCACCTCTCACACACAGGCAGAGGCTCTGAGAGTGGATGCCGCTTTTCTCGTCTTTACCAGCACTCAGTTGAGACATCGCTCGTCTGTCACCTCTCCCTCCCTACGCTGCACCTTGAGGAAAGCAAGTGGGAAGTGCAATAGCAAGAGAGATAGGAATCAGTGTTTAGGGTGTTGGAATAGCAAGCGTTTAGTGGGAAGTGGAACAGCCAGAGAGATAGGAATCAGTGTTTAGGGTGTTGGAATAGCAAGCGTTTAGTGAGAAGTGGAACAGCCAGAGAGATAGGAATCAGTGTTTAGCACTAGTTTCTGTGCCAAAATTTCTACTCACATAATAATTGAATACTTAAAACAAGTGGACCCTCTCATTGTACAAGCGAGTAAAGTGAGTTAACAGAGACTGGCCCCAAGGTCACAGAGCTTGTAAGTGGATGAGCTGGGATTTGCACCAGGAAAACCAGCTCTGGAATCTGTGTACTCAAACTCTGTCAGTATGTGCATGAGCGTGATAACTGCAGGATAACATCATGCACAGAATAAAGCACAAATCACAGTATGCGACTCAACACCATTTTCGTAACAGTGAGTGTCCCCATGCTAGCACTCAGATTGAAGAGCTGAGCACTGCGGGACAGCCAGGAGTGCTGGCCGTCATCTCTCTGTCACTACTCTCACTTCTCCCCTCGTCTGGAAGTTTCTCCCCTCTCCCCTCCCCCTTTCTCTCTCTCTCAGACATTGGCTTGCTGTGTAGTTCAGGCTGGCATTACATAGCCATAGCCTAGTACCCATTGCCTCGAATTTGTGGCAATCCTCCTGCTGCAGCCTCCTGAGTGCTGGGATTACAGACATGTACCACCATGCCCAGTTTATATCCTTTTTTTTTTTTCTTTTTGAGACAGGATCTCACTATGCAGTTCAGGCTGGCCTTGAGCTCACTTTGTAGCCCAGGCTGGCCTCAAACTTGCAACAATCCTCTTGACTCAGCCTCCTGAGTGCTGGGATTATAGGTGTGCACCACCACGTCCAACTTATTCTTCTTTTTTAATCACTCTTGAATTTCAAGCATCATGAGGTCTGGGTTTTGTGTTTTATTGTCCAGGTTGGCCTCAAATTCTTGGGCTCGAGTGAGCCTCTTGCCTCAGTCTCCTCAATAGCTGGGACTATAGGCATATAGCACCATACCTAGCTTTTAGGAGGTTTGTTAGAAAAGTTAAAAAATATTCTATCTTGAAGGAGTAAAAGTGGTGTAGCTGGAAGAACACATTCCCTAGAAAAGAGATATAATTGGAGGTAGGAGAGCTAGAGGGCAGTTGCTTCCATTTCCCCAAATTGTCTTTGATGGTGCATATAAGTGAGGCACTGCTCTTTCCTCTAATCCCTCCCCTCCAGGACTACATTTCCCAGGAGGCTGTGCTCTGACAGCTCTCCAATTTAAATAGGATTCTGGCTCTGCTTAGAACCAGGCTGTTGCTGAGTGACCTGGAGCGAGAGGAGCAAGCCAAGGAGAAGCAGACGCTAGAGTTGGAGTCGGCCCAGGAGCCTGAGCCAGACCTGGGGTTAAAGCTGGAGCAGCATCACTAAAGAAGCTGAAGAGATGCTCGTTATTTTGGGACTGTTCACCTGCTTCCTTTCGGTTTTGTACATGACAGCTCCATCCATCAGGTTTGTCCTAACTCAACAACTGCTAATAGTTGGCAAAGTCCTGCCCTGGGAGCCGGTTCTCAGTCGCAGAAAGACACCAAGAGAGAGAAAGTAGGGTAGAAAACAGAGGAAGGAAAAAAAAAAAACAAAAACAGAGGAAGGACGGGTCATGGATACCTCGGTGGAAAGTGAGAAGGAAGCGCCGGGGCTGGGCTGATTTAGAAGGTGGAGTGAATGACTGTTAAGTAGCTCAGTAGCCGATTTAGGCGGCAGTCCCTGCTCTTTCATTCTGTTCCCTTGGGCTTCTATGACAATCTTCCCTTCTTCTCTTCCCCCAGGCAAGGTGACCCTGTTGTGTTGTTATGGGGGGGGGTGTCCCTGCTGAGGGGCTCGTTCTTCAGTGCCAGGCACCCTGGGAAGGAAGCAAGCTCTCTTCCCCTTGATAGTGCAGTCAACAAATGCTTCCGGTTGGCTCATTAGCTGTGGGATTTCTGGAGGGGTCAAGGAAATGTGTGTTCTGGTGGAGCATTTTTAAGTGACTGATGATAAAGTTAAATGGGGACAGTTAAATGACAGTATCATTTGGACATAGAGACCTGGATTCAAATTCCAGCTCTGCTGCTAGTAGAAATGCCTTGAACTCCTGGGCTCAGTTTTTCCTACTGTCACGTGCAAACAGTGGTGGAGTGGCTGAGAGCTTTAAATTCTGTGTGGAAAGTGCCTAGCTAGGTGCCTGGCAGTCAGAAGACGCCCAGCAAATGTTGGTTCTGCCCACTCTGATCTTCTTGTTTAGAGCTTGAGAAATCAGCAAGGGAGGTTTTCTCCATGTGTGCTGATTGCCAAAATAAAATTCCTAATACAACGGCACAAAGCCTCCTCCATTTTAGTGCCCTGCTTACTAAAAGGGGAGAGGCAGCCTAAGGGTGGTTTTTGCTATTTTTGGATATTCAGCATTTGTTTTATTTGGGGGGGCTATAGTCTTTTTTATTTGTGTGTTTATTATTTTTATTTGCTTTTGTTAGCATATGTTTGTAGCATATGTTTGATTATACAAATTGTGGGGAGTTGGTACCTGTATATAACACATCTAAATTCCTTTGTTTAATCCGCTTCCTTCCCTCTCCCTCCCCACTCCTTCCATCTCTTTTGCAGAGCTCCATCTCCCTGTTTCTTGTTATCTTTTATTTTGCTCTTTAATTTATTTATAATTTGGGTTTCTCATATAAGAGAAATCATATGATGTTTAAGCTTGTGTGTCTGATGTATTTCACTTAACATTATTGCCTCAAGGCACGTCCATTTTCCCACCAATGACTCCAGTTGATTCTTGTTTATGGCAGAGTAGTACTCCACGTTTTCTTTAGCCATTCATTTGTGTATGGACATACAGGCTGCTTCCAAGATTTAGCCATTTGAGTTATGCTGCTATAAACATAGGCACGCATGGATCACCGTAATGTGAGGACTTTAACTCCTTCAAGAAGATACCTAGAAGGGGAATAGCTGGGTCAAATGGAATTGGTAGTTTTAGTTTCTCAAGGAAACTTCATTCTGGTTTCCATAGTGGTAGGAGTTTACACTCCCGTCAAGGATGGTCTTTGTGTGTGCCACCCCCCAGGGCGCTGTTCATCAGTTACGCACTGTGATGCTGCTTACTGGAGACCCAGGGTCAGGGCGGTTGATTCCATAATGTTTATCACACAGATGCTTTGAGTGCAGGTTGAAAGAGGAAGCTGACCTCTGGGAACCTCTAGCAACAGGAGCTCAATATTTTTGTTGTCTAAAAAAGAGTGTCGGGGCTGGGGATGTAACTCATTGGTAGAGCTCTTCCTTTGCATGCACAAGGCCCTGGGTTCGATCCCCAACACTGCATACATAAAAATAATAATAATAATAAATAAGCGTTAAAATAAAGTAGAATGTCTCCCTCGGCCCTGGCTCAAGAGCACTTACTCTGTTGCCGGGGGATCATTTGTAGCCCCTGGGCACGTGGTGTTCCACCCTGCGCCTAGGCACTGGCCACCACTATGCCCAGGAAAAGCAAGTCCTACGCAGATTGGCGTCTTGGGGGCTCCTGACTCCAGCCTCAAGATAGTCTTTGAGCCTGGTGGATTTCATTTCATGCGTCTCAGTGTCGCTTGGGAAGGGTCGTGTGTGATGCTTTTGTGTCCCTTCCGACAGGAAGTACTTTGCCGGTGGAGTTTGTAGAACTAACGTGCAGCTTCCTGGAAAGGTGGTGGTGATCACTGGTGCCAACACAGGCATTGGCAAGGAAACAGCCAGAGAGCTCGCCCGCAGAGGTGAGCGCTTCCCCTTGGGCTCTGCAGGCCCTTGCCCCCAACTCTCCTTACTGGGACTTACCGGAGACAAGGCCCGTGTCGCCTTGTCTCTCCCCCAGGCTTGGTGGCTCTGGAGCTCACAGAACTTGGGATTCAAGTCCAGTGTGGTTCTAACTTGCTCTCTGGCTTTCAACATACCTCCCTGTTCCTTCCATATTAGATACAGGAAAATAATGATAACTCTGTGTAATAATATTGGCCAAGTATATCATTCTCATAGGCGATGATAATTCAACATTACAGGGTAGTCGGGTGTGGTGGTGCAAGCCGGTAATCCCAGCACTCTTGGAGGCTGAGGCAGGAGCATCACAAGTTCAAACCCAGACTGGGAAACTTAGCATTTTAGTGAGAACCTGTCTCAAAAAACAAAAACAAAACAAAACAAAAAAAACCTGGGGATATAGCCCAGTGTAAAGGCCCTGAGTTCTTTGGGGTTCAATCCCTAGTACTACAAAAAAAAAATAAAACCTAAACTATACCTGGAGGGTTAAACCAAGGTTCTCGGCATGGGGTTCAGCTGGCAGCAGAAGAGAGGTCAGTGCTACTCTGAGAATCTAGAAGCGGCAGTAGGGCACCGCCGTGCTTAGGGGTTGCCAGGAGAATGCTATATTCACCGGTCCCTAGGTCACTTACTATACCTCTTCTTCAGCATACTCTCTGAACATGTTGATTGTGTTCTGGCCCCAGGAGCCCGAGTGTACATTGCCTGCCGAGATGTACTGAAGGGGGAGTCTGCTGCCAGTGAAATCCGAGCAGATACAAAGAACTCCCAGGTGTTGGTACGGAAACTGGACCTATCTGACACCAAATCCATCCGAGCCTTTGCTGAGGGCTTTCTGGCAGGTGAGACCCTAGCGGGTAGCAAGGAAACCAAGTATAGGAATGGCTGCCCCACCCTGGACCATCTTGTGGTCCTTGCATCAGAACTATCATGATCCTACTCGACAGGTTCCACCAAGCGAACCAGCAAGACTGTGATTTGGCAAGGGCATGGTGGGTAGACAAGCTGGGCAGGATCCGCACTGACTTCGCGCTCAGCAGTGGGAATGCTGGGGGTGTCAGCTCTCTGCCTGGGCTTGTACCTTGCCATTAAGGTGTGGCCCTGATGCCATGTTCTTCTTCAATCCAGAAAATCAACTTTTGTGTCCACAGGCACTAGGTGAGGTTGTGCCGCTGCTAAGATTCTTCTGGATCTTAGAAAATTCCCGGCTTCTATCACTGCCTGTAGAATCCATGAGGAGCAGGGACCAGGTCGGCCTTGTGTCACCACTGGATTGCAAGGGCCTAGTAGAGTGGGCCTGCCCCAGGGTTGGTAGCCAGTACACACTTCTGAGCAGATGGATAAACAGAAAGATATGAGCAACTCAACTTAGAAACCCAGTGCAGTACTTACTGAATACCACAGAGATCGGTCCAAATGGGGAATAGTTTATTGACTGCTGAGGCACACCTTGTTTTAAAAGACAGGAGCAAAGTGAGTGTAACCTTTCCCCAACAGAGAGTTCATGGGCGAGGGCAAGGGGCAAATACTCAGGACGATGACAGGCAGCTAGTGGACTCCCCTCTAACTACAGGATTCCCTTGGTTGTGCTTGACAGAGGAAAAGAAGCTCCATATACTGATCAATAATGCAGGAGTAATGTTGAATACATATTCCAAGACGGCAGATGGCTTTGAAACCCATATTGGGGTCAACCACCTGGGTAAGTATCCTTGGATGAGTCCAAAGGGAGGCACCACCCACCTGTTCTGTGTTGGAAGACGACCCTATTCTGGTGCTGAGGCTCTCCACGGTCCCATAGAGACGAGGGTGCCAATAGATTAGACACTTTTCTTATTTCACTCTCTTTCTCCTGACCGGCCTGAAAGAGTGAAACCTTCCTTTCCACACCATTAAGAAACCCCAAATATCAGAAGCTACCAGCGGGGAGAAGATTTTATTCTGGGATAGAACAGTGGCAATGCAGGGCTCCCCAGCAGGGCCAGGTATGCAGGCATCTGGGTTTGGCTGGAGGGGTCACATCCACAGGAGAGACAAGCGAGCCGCAGGGGCCCATGGGGGTCGGCAAAGCTTGAGAACTTCAGGTACAAGAGAGGCTGGGGTTCACACTTCAGGAGGGTGGTTCCAGACAGGCCAGCATGGAGCACGCTGTTTCTACTAGTGATTCACTTTCCCTCAGTGCAGGAGTGTACCTGGGCCCACAATTGTGTAATCGTGGCCAGAAGGGAAACTGGAAGCCAGCAGATGGGAGTTTTCCCTGGCTAGGGCAACGAGCAGAGGTTCAAAAAATATAGATTAAGGATAATTGCTTCACTGGAGTCGGGCTCTGGTCCTTGCTTTGGGGAATCCACTAACTGGGAACCAACTGACCATTAGCCTGAGTTACTCTTGGCGTCAAAAACTGTCCATACCCAGAAAAACAGCGAGCTAAAGCTGAGGCGAAGCCGCTGTTTTACCCTTCAGTCTCCTGCTGCCTCTCCCCCTAGGCCACTTCCTTCTCACCCACCTGCTCCTGGAGCGGCTGAAAGAATCTGCTCCCTCGCGGGTGGTGAACCTGTCTTCCGTGGTGCACCATGCCGGCAAGATTCGCTTCCATGACCTCCAGGGCGAGAAGTATTACTGCAGTGGTTTTGCCTATTGCCATAGCAAGTTGGCCAACGTGCTTTTCACCCGTGAGCTGGCCAGGAGGCTTCAAGGTAAATCTGGAGAAAGGGCCAGGGTTAAATGAAAACAATATCAGATTAGATGTTCCCAGAAACTCTTGGAGTCGGGCTGTCAAATACGCACGTTCGGGTAGTAGCTCTGTACACTAAGGGAGAATGCGGTTATCAACAGAACAGTCCTTGTCTCCCAGGAAGCTTAATACTCAATTGACTGAAGGGCCTCATAAAGTTACCTTACATTTAAGTTCCATTTTACCCATTAATCTCATTTGATTTTCACAATAACGTTTTGCAACAGGCAGAGTAGTATTATTGTTCCAATTTTATAGGTCATAAGTGAGGTCCAAGGAAATGCCCTACTCAAGATCAGATGGTCAGTGTAGGAGTCAGAAATAGAACATGGGTGCTCTGCTTTAAATCTAAGTGCTTGCTCCAGTGTGCCTTCTGCTGAGGCCATGCGGGGGGTCGGGTTTGGTAGGCTGAGCTACAGAGCGGCCACTACCTGGGGTGAGGGAGCCAGGGCTGGATTCTGGGCCCCTGAGTCCGAGCTCTCACTCTGCTGAGGACTAGCCCTGTGGGTATGTGGAATGTCCATACCTGCTCTGACTTTGTCCCCTCACCTGTAAAATGAGTTGAGGCCACCTCTTGATCCTCAATGATTCTATGCTGCCCTAGAGCTTTGGATGAGCTGGTGCTCTGACATTTGCGAAGCTGGGGCCCTAGTTGCTGTACTGAAAAGAAAATCAAAGTTTGAGAACAATGGTCTTTATCAGAATGCCAGAAAAAACAGGAGTAGGGTAATCCTAAAAATGCATGATAATTATAATAATAATGGAGAACCTTAAGGTGTTCATGCACCATAGTCTTTTTTCTAAAGAGCAGAATATATTTACAGGGGAAAGAAAACTTCTGTCTGAGAGAGAGAGAAGTGTCCTGAGTGGGTTGCCAAGGAACCTACGTTTTCTAGGGATTTTTATAGAGCAAATCTATGAGGTGAGGTGGATCCGAGGTGGGGAACAAAACGGGAAATCGCAAAGTGGGCATGAGGCGGGACAAAACTATGGGCAACCAATAAGATTGCTCCGGTAAGATCAAATTGGGATCAAATGGGGAAGCGAGTCACGTAGCAAGAGGGCATGAATACAGAACAGGGGCTTTTCCTGTAGGGGGTGGGTTAGTGGCTCTTCCTGCCTTTCTCAAGGTGATGATACCTATTTAGAATATCAGTCCCCGATCTTTATCCTTAGGAAGTAGGTGGGTATATTTGTTTTATCTTGAGGTTTGCCCCACAGCAGAGGTGTCTGTCTCCCCGACAGCTGCAAGGTATCTTGTCTTCTGCACTGGCTCCTTTGAGGGCCTAGCCCTATCTGATTGCCTATAATATTTCTATCTAACTCAGCTGCCTATAACATTCCCCTCCTCTGAGGAAGTACCCCAAACTGCTGTGAGGGATTCTTTGGCGGTGACCCATCTGGCTTCTTCAGGCTGAGGCGGGTCGTAGTTGTTGATCGGCAGTCAGAGATACTCTCCAGAGGGTCTGTCTAAAGGCCCTGGATAGATGCCAGGCATTTTCACCGTGGGTGGGTGTATAGCTTTCAGTCTGGAGGAGACAAAGCCAAAGAAACAATTAAGTATTGCACCACAGTCTTAACTCAATCCTTGCAGCAATTTTCCAGGTGGATACAATTGCTTCCTCCCCTCCACAAATGAAGAGACAAGCACAGCATATTAAGAAATTTGCCTAATCAAGTTTTTGAGTAGAACCAGGATTCAAATTCAGACAGTCTGCTCTGGAATCGGTGCTTTTTACCCTACAGTAGGGAATAACCCAGTGATGGTGAACCTTTTAGAGCTTTCAATGATACAAACGGCCCACTATGGCACAGGTGCCATGCCTTTGCCACCACTGGTATAAACCTCAGCCCTGCAACCTGCTAGATATGACCTTAGGCAATTCATTTAATCTCCCTGTGGCTCAGCTTCCTCAGCTGTAAATGGGTGTCTTACTATTACCTACCTCACAAGCCTCCTTAAGAATTAAAGGAGACAAGCTGGGCGTTGTGGCACATGCCTGTAACCCAGCACTCAGGAGGCTGAGGAAGGAGGATCATTGCAAGGTTGAGACCAATCTGGGCTACAAAGTGAGCTCAAGGTCAGCCTGAACTGCATACTGAGGCCCTGTCTCAAAAAGACAAAAAAAAAAAAGAATAAAGGAGACAATGTAAGCAATGCATGTAACACAGCCCTTGCACATAGGAAGTACTATTTGAGTGGAGGTACCAGAGGTGTCTTGGGGATGGGTTACTTTCCATCAGCACCCCCTAACCTAAATCTCATTGCCTTTCCAAGCCAATGCAGCTCAAAACTCGGCCTTACCCTACCACCTTCCAATTAGATTGGTAGCCTTTTCTTTTTTATTTTTTTTTTGGTACCGGGAATCGAACTCAGGACCTTGCGCTTGCCAGGCAGGCACTTGTGCCACTGAGCTACATCCCCAGCCCTGGTAGCCCTTTCTATAGAAATGGTAGAGGTACCACTGTCAATTACTGATAATTACTCCTTAATACATGTTGTTTTTGTGATTAGCAGTTAAGCCACAGTGTAAAGGTGACACAAATAGAAGGACTTTGAACCTTTTGCAGGCCCACCTTTTGGAGAATAGAAGGTTGTAGGTCTTTCTGGAGTAGGTCAATTCATTCCTGGGCAAATTCTGCCTGGCTGGGGTGGTACCTTCTGAACCTGGGGATGGGGCTCTCGAGCCCCTTCTTCTCGCATATTCTGCAGAGATGAGCTGTTTTCCTGGCCGCAGAGTGTGCCTTGGTCTCATCGTGCCCTCTCTGTCCTAGGCACAGGGGTCACCACCTACGCGGTGCACCCAGGCGTTGTCACCTCCGAGCTGTTCCGGCACTCCTTCCTCCTGTGTCTGTTGTGGCGGTTCTTCTCCCTCTTCCTCAAGTCCACGTGGGAGGGGGCGCAGACCAGCCTGCACTGTGCCCTGGCTGAGGGCCTGGAACCCCTCAGCGGCAAGTACTTCAGGTGGGTGGCAGCAGCGTGGGTTCCCTCCGTTACCTGCGTGCGGGCACAGGGCTCCACGTGCTTGGCATTCCAGCTGTCAAGTTTGTGCCTGACAGTAGGATCCAGTTTGGGTTGGGCCTGCAAACCACTTGCTACTCCTTTTCCAAGGACGTTCATATTAGAAACTTACATTAGAAAGAATGCATTCATGGCTCTGTTTTTTTATACCTGGGTGCCATGTTCCCACGTAGACTTCGTAGCTTTCTGAAAGTTGCTGGAGACTGTCCCGGTGGGCTATGCCACGGAAAGAACACTCGTGGGCCTTCTGGATCTTATCCTCCTCCTTTAAGCCTTTGGCTGGTTTAATTGATTTCTTTAATAGTACTTGACAGCAAGAGCTGAGGAGAAGGCTAAATCTCTGCTCTGTGAATCTTGTGTCCCACTGCTGTCAAGATTGGCTTTATCGCTGACACTGAAACTTTGGTACTGACTCTTGTCACAAATTCAGCATGAAGAGAGAGTTTGAGAGTAAAGGAAGCCTACAATTAAATCTCCTTCCCATTCTGTGACTTAATCCAGCCCAGGCCATTCTGCTGTCTCACCTTGTTCAAGGCTGTTCATCAGAGCACCACTGAAGTGAAGCCCTGGAACTAACCTCAGTGTCCAACACTAGGGGAATGAATAAACTATAACAGCTAATTACCACTAGCTGATAATGTGGCTTGAGCCCCTATAATGTGTTTGGTGCTCTTCTAAATTTTTAAGTATTGGGCTGGGGATTTAGCTCAGCGGCACAGCGCCTGCCTGGCAAGTGCAAGGTCGTGAGTTTGATTCCCGGTACTGGAGAAAAACCAATAAATAAATAAATAAATAAATTTTTAAGTATATCAATTCATATAATCCTCACAACTCTGAGAGATGGGTAAGATTATGTCCATTTTATAGATGAAATTCAGGCATAAGATAATTAAGAAACTTGCTCAAGTTTGTAGGATTTGTAAGTGGTAGAGCTGAGGTTCACACCCAAGCAGTCTGACTCCAGCCAGAGATGCTGTTCAATGTGGTTGTCACTAGCCACATGAACTGGTCACATCGAATACATGAAATGTGGCTAGTCCAAATGAAGATGTGCAGTTAGTGTAAAACGCCCACCATATTTTTTTGGTACTGGGAATTGAACTCAGGACCTTGTGCTTGCCAGGCAGGTACTTATACCACTGAGCTATATCCCCAGCCCAATGCCCACCAAATTTTGAAGACATAGTATGAAAAAAAAGAAATATATTTTTAAAAGTGTGTTTAGTACTATGTGTTTCCTACAACAACCATTGAGGATACTCAATGAATATTCAATAGGTCACCCATGTATAGCTCTATTTATTTTCCTTAGAAACCACTTTGAAGATACCAAAGTATAGTACAACAACCATTGATAATAACCTACCACTTTTGTCTGTAGCTCACTATTATTTGTCTATTTGTTTTCCTGAGAAACTATCTTGTAGATAACAATATGTAAAACAACAACCATTGATAATTTCCTACCACTTTGTAATTCGGTAAGCCCCCCAGTACTGTGTTATCCTTCTTTTACTCTTTAAAATAAAAAAATATATTTTTTTTTCAAAAAAAGGAAAAAGAAATATAAAATGTCCTATTAATATTTTTTCATATTGGCTGTATGCTCAAATGTTTTGGCTCTATTAGATTAAATAAGATGGATTTCTAAAATTAATTGAACCAGCTTCCTTTTACCTTTTAAATGTGGCTAATAGAAAAACTTCAACTGCATGTGTGGCTCACATTCATGGTTTGCTTCATATTTCTGTTGAACTAAACTACTGCAGCGAGCCCGAGTGTTTCAGTTACTGCCTTAAAGGTGTGACAGAGTACTACATAGTCATTAAATATAATACTATTAAATAATATTTAATTTATGGAGAAATGTTGGTAATGTAACACCGTGAGAAAAAATGTATAATAGTATTCGCTGTAAACACATAGACAGCAGTCTGGAGGGATACCTAGCGCTGAAGAGCCGTGGTTGCTTTGGGGAGTTTGAGGGAGAGTCCGGCAGAATACGAGAGAGGATGAAAGCCTACACCTTTTCATTCTAGATATTTCTTTATTATTTAAAGTAACATTATGCCAGGTGTGTTGGCTGGAGGGTCACATGTTCAAGGCCACCCTGGACTACATTGTGAGACCCTGTTTCAAAAAAGTATTAAAATATCTATCTATCTATCTATCTATCTATCTATCATCTATCTATCTATCTATCTATCTATTTTGGGAATTGAATCCAGGGCCTCATACATACTAGGCAAACACTCTGTGACTGAGCTACTTTCCCAGTGCTCCATTCTTTTCTTTTCTTTCTTTCTTTCTTTCTTTCTTTCTTTCTTTCTTTCTTTCTTTTTTTTTTTTTTTGAGACAGGGTCTTGCTGAGTTACCCAAGCTGTCCTTAAACTTGTGATTCTCCTGCTTCAGCCTCCCAAGTAGCTGGGATTATAGGCATATACCACTGTGTCTGGCAAACACATCTATTTTTTAACAAAACAAAGGTGTCCCCCTTAAGCTAAATATAGTATGATCCTAGTTCTGTGTAAAAGAAACAGACTATACTGTATATCTAAACATGAACAAAGCAAACAAGAGTGTAAAGAAAAGCAATATGTAAATGATAATCTTTTCTTCTCTTGTTAGTACTATGTTTTCCAAAGGCCATACAGAGCTTTCATAATTAGGAAAAAGTATTTATGAAAAAAGAGCCCAGAGCTGACAATATAGCTCAGTGACAAAGCACTGGCCTAACATGTGTAAGGTCCTGGGTTTAATCTCCAGCACCACCAAGAAAAAAGAAACCTCCTATGAGGACCGTGTTCTCCCTCTACCCTACTATCTCTCTAGTCCTGAGTCTGTGCCCCCATTGTTTCCAAAGCAAAATTGTATTCTTTTTTTTGAGACAGGGTCTCGCTATGCAGTTCAGGCTGGCCTTGAGCTCACTTGTAGCCCAGGCTGGCCTCGAACTCAAAACGATCCTCCTGCCTCAGCCTCCCGAGTGCTAGGATTACAGGCGTGCGCCACCACACCCAGCTTCCAAAGCAAAATGGGCACACAGTCTAGGGCTTAGGGGACACAAGTGGCCCTGTGGTTTTCAGGGGGTCTGTAAGCCTGAATGAGGAAATTCTTTCCTCTTTAATTTCACAAACCTCTAACTGAAACTTAGCATTTCCTCCAAATACAAATGTAAGCAATGAGCCACAGTAGTAGCAGTGATACCCGTGACCTTGTCGCCAATGGAATTATAACTATTTCCATATCACACTGGATGCATTGCAACTGTCTCATCATGCCGCTGCCGCTCACCACTGCTTTGTTTTTTTTTTTTGGTTTTTCTCCGGTACTGGGAACCGAACTCACGACCTTGCGCTTGCCAGGCAGGCGCTTTTGCCTCTGAGCTAAATCCCCAGCCCCTCACCACTGCTTTGAAATTGGCTAGATGTTAGTCCTGGAGCTGGATCTGGCAGAATGTATTAAACGAGAAGCCTATGTATTACTACATCACAACTTA
Organism: Chinchilla lanigera; assembly: GCF_000276665.1. NCBI lineage: Eukaryota > Metazoa > Chordata > Mammalia > Rodentia > Chinchillidae > Chinchilla > Chinchilla lanigera. The sequence goes on along the minus strand of NW_004955466.1, from coordinate 2,473,983 downwards.
GTTTTTAAAATATTTTAAAGATGCATTTCAATATAGTTTCTTTGAATCCAGTATATTACGTTTTATACATTTAGAAATATATTCTGAGGAAGAGACCACAAGCCTTCCCTGAATGCCAATTCTCACTCTTCTGTATCTTCCTTTCAGTGACTGCAAGAGGACCTGGGTCTCTTCAAGGGCCCGAAATAACAAAACAGCTGAGCGTCTGTGGAATGTCAGCTGTGAGCTTCTAGGAATCCAGTGGGAGTAGCTAGGGGAAAAGCTATGGCTTTATCAGGCCCAATCCACGCCACGATGAAAGGGCACCAAAGAGAAGGCCAGCCCTAAAGGATTGTCCTACTAACCTTTCTGGAAATCTCTGTACAACCAACCCTCATGAGAGGCTGGCTCATGGCCCAAGACGGACATGCCTGCCTACAAACCTTCTCAAGACTCGGAGAGTCGGCAGCCTGCGGGGACAAGGGGACTGGGCAGATCCCACCCACGCTGCAGTAGGGGTGGGAGCAGAGCCTGGGGAATTGGGCCGATTTCCTCACCAACACGGAAAACACCAGCCTGCACGCTCAGCTGAGGTGGTCGGAGCACCAGCACCACATATTTCAGAGTCTGCTGCCTTGAACTCTGGACGGTCTTGTTTCCCCTCTGAAGGGCTGACCCCAACCCCGGACTCTGGACCAATTCAGGAAGACGGGCTGAGCTCAGCTGAATTTGATTTCTTCCTTTGAACACCCTGGAGCCACTGTGTGAAGCTGGGTCTTCCCCTTTCCCATCATGCAGGTGGTTTCTTCTAAAAAGTTTCCTTTACCCCGATTTTTAGTGAAAATAAAAATTTGAATACATCTCATTGCCTTATTCATTTTTCTCAGGGAGAAATGGAGCAAAGAGGGGAAGAACAGTATCTTACCCTACCCCCTCATCCGTAACTTTCTAAGACTGTTGCATCTGGGGGCAAAATCAGATGCCCTAGTTGGATATTTTCTTGTATCTTCCAGTGCTAACATTTTATTATCTGAGAAGAAAATGCAGCAGCTTAAAACACACAGCTGCTCAGTTCTACCACGGGATAAGATCAGAGGCAGTGCTACATTTAATCTGATACCTAGATGCAAATAAACCAAATCCTGACAGCCCCTCTCCCTAAGTTTTATACCTCTGCTTCCTTCTAACCACTCTGAAAATTTTTGAACAGGAAGAAGTAGAACAAACGATATCATGAATCCCTGTGTATATAGTGTCCACCTTCAACATTATCAAGTTTTGAACATGTTTATGTATTTACCCTACGGGATTTTGGGGGGATGACAAGTTAACAATTTAAACCTGTCTCAAAATAAAAAATAAGTAAAAAGGACTGGGCATTAGATCAGTGCAAATGCCCTGGGTTCAAACCCCAGTACCATAAAAAATTACACACTCAAAATGATACCTATTTTCTATGGTACATGTATAAATATGTGAAAGTGGAACAGCCAGGGGCCACCATGGTGGGACAGTGGTGGGAGAGAAGGCTGAAGTGACAAAAACCCCAGTGGTCCATAAATTATTGTCTTTTGCAGCAGGCAGGGCGTGTTTTAACAGACCCGACACGTGACCCTGATAAAACCATGAAAGCAGAACTTTTACATGAGATGAGAAATCCTTATTATGAAAAAACCTAAATAAGCTCTCTACCATCACTTGCTTTAGTCAGCTTGAAGTCATTAATTTTAAACTTCAAGCCCCTAGCTTTGCAGTGAGAATGCCTCTGATGTGTGGGGTATAACAGCAACCTGAGCTACTTCCTGGGGACCTGAAGGCTGCCTTTGCAGAAAACAGTGACCTTCACTTGAGCCCACAGAGATCTGACGGTGACTAAAATAGGCTTGATGCCTCCATCCTCTTATTGTGTCTGACCCCTTTTCAGTATTGACCCCTGGGTCGAAGTCTACTCAGCTCTGTACATGGGCATGTTGATAACTTAAAAATGTTTAGTCGCAGCTGTAATTCAAATGTAACTTGGCCTGTTGCCCACGAGAGCTGGATGTGTTTTCCTTTTCTTTCTCCCTCCTCTTTTTTTCTGTCCCCAACCTTCTGCTTCTTCAGAAGTCTCAGCAGCTCAACCGCCAAAAGTCCTTCAGAGATATCAGGAGGCCAGGACCTTTACACAAGATGATGGTACCGGGCATGAGGCTGAGTCGGCACTAGCGAGCAAAGCTGACTGCCTGACAGCCCACGGAGTACAGGGCTGGGATGTCTCGCACAGGGTGATGGTGCCAGATACAGGGAAGTCAACACTGTCTAGGACAAGTTGAACACGGCCACTCAGTGGCCCAAATCCATCACAGAAAGAAACATCTTTTGGAATTGTGCCCCTGGCCAGTGGAAGTTACTGGACTTTAGTTAACCTAAGAAATCAATAAAAACTTTTGTTCTGTCATTCTCTTGACCACTTGCTAGCTCAGTTCAGTGGAGCCCCAATTCAGTACATGTGCGTGTGCGTGCACACACATGCACACACACACACACACGCATACGCACACACACACATGCACACACACACACATACATGCACGCATTTAACATATCTTTACATTCTCTATCTCACTACCTCTTCTTCCTTTCCTCCCACTTCCTGATGCCCTTCCTGATTTCCGAAAGACTACTTCCTGTTTCCTGTCGTCTCCTTTTCATTTATTTACTTATTATTTACTTATTTACTCATATAAGAGAGAACATGTGACATTTAACTTCCGGAGTCTGGCTTATTGTACCTAACATAATGGTCTCTAGTTCCATCTATTTCCCTGTAAATGGTTTGGTTTCATTCTTCTTTAAGGATGAGTAAGACGTTGTTGTGTACACATGCCCTATTTTCTTTTTCCATTAATCTGTTGATGGGTATCTAGGCTGTTTCCACAGTTTAGCTATTGGGAATTGCATTATTTAAGTAGCCCTATATTATGCTGACTTTATTAATTTTTTTTAATTTTATTTTAAAGAGTAAAAGAAGGATAACATAATAATAGGAGGGGCTTACCAAATTACAGACAAAGTGGTAGGAAATTATCCATGGTTATTGTTTTACATATTGTTATCTATAAGATAGTTTCTCAGGAAAGCAAATAGACAAATGATAGTGAGTTACAGACAAGAGAGGTAGGAGATTATCAATAGTTGTTGTACTATACTTAGGTATCTTCAAAATGGCTTCTAAAGAATATAAATAGAACTATACTTGAGTGACCTACTGAATAATCATTCAATAATTCTCAATGGTTGTTGTAGGATACACATAATAATAAACATGGATCCATTTATGAAATAGGATAGGAACAATACAAACATTAGAGAGTTATGGATAGATTAGTAGGAAAATATCAATGACTGCTGTAATACATGGTGGTATCTTCAAAGTGGTTTCTCAGGAAGACAGAGATACACAAGAAGGATCTAACAAGTAGTTACAGCCTAAGGGTTGTCAAAAATCAAGTGAGCTGGCTGGGGCGAAGGCCATTCTTTGTAGCTTTTTCTCTCCAGCTTCCCATTGCTTTGGGACCCCACAACCAGTTAGTGTCCTCTCCCCAACTGTCAGCACAGGCAGCAGGAATCCTGCTGCAGACTTCTCTGGAGCTCCATCACAGCCTGTACTGTCAGGGGAAGAATGGCTTCCAGGGAGTCTCTGCAGGTATTGTGCAAGGTCCTCCTGGTTTACAGCTTCCGAGTGGCTCTCGTGACCCCAGTCCACAGGACCTCTGACTCCGTGGGCTTGGTCTGCATTCTCATGTTCTCTGAGTCCTTGTTCAGCAGCTGCTCCTCCGCTGGCTCTGGACCTTTCCGGTTCTCAATGGCAGGAGCAAGAATGGCCCGTTGTATGGCATGTATTACCAGGGGTTGTTCAAAGTTTCAATGATTCACACACATCCGTGGGTGGGCAACTGCAGTCGGTGCATGGTGGGCCAATTGTGTCACTGTTTCTCTGTGTCATGATAGATCTCGATTGAGTGGTGGCGGCCAGCGTAAGGGCCGGCGCGCAACAGCGCTCCCCGCTCGAGGCTCCCCGTGCGCTGGGGGCCCACCCTCTGGGAGCTACGAGGCAGGAAGCTAGCCAGCCGGAAGACCGGCGCTCCCCACCCGTGGCTCCCTGTGGGCCGGAAGCCCTCCTTCCAGGGAACTACGAGGCCGAGAGTGAGCCGCCGGTCCAAAGACCGGCGCTCCTCGCCCGAGGCTCCCCGTGCGCTGGGGGCCCTCCTCCGGGAGCTCTATGCTGACTTTAATTCTTTCTGGAATGTGCTCAGAAGTGCTATTGAGGATTGAATGGTATTTCCAGGTTTAGTTTTTTTGAGGCATCTCTATACTTATTTTCATAGTGGTTGTATTAGCTTCTATTCCTATCAGTGATATAGTAGGGTTCCTCCCCGCCGGTCCTTTTTTTTGTGTTTTTTGAGGCAGGGTCTCGCTATGCAGTTCAGGCTGGCCTTGAGCTCACTTTGTAGCCCAGGCTGGTTTCGAACTCACTACGATCCTCCTGCCTCAGTCTCCCAAGTGCTGGGATTATGGATGTGTGCCACCACGCCCAGCTCCTTTTCCCCTTGTATCCATTGTTTTTTGTATTCTTGATGATAGCTATTGTGACTACCTGTTCTACTCCTCACCCCAGCCGCCACACTGGAGAATGAACCCAGAGCCTTTGCATTGAGCTACATCTCCAGCCTTCCTTTTAATTTCTTTTATTTTGAGACAGGATCTCCCCAAATTTCCCAGGTTGGGCGCTGTCTTAGTTACTTTTCTCTCTGTGCTGAGACAAAATACCCAACTCCCAAAGTTAAAGGGTGAAAGGTTTATTTAGCTCACAGTTTGTAGAGGTTTCAGTCCATAATTGGCTGGCTCTGAGGCAGGATGGCGCATGGCAGGGGCATCACAGAGGAGAAACAGCTCATGGCAGGCAGAAGGCAGCAAAAGCAAGCAAGCAAAGGAGAAGACAAGTCTCTTTCTGTCCCTTGTATTGTGCCGGGATTTGGGAGGTGCCAAACCAGTCAGTGGACTGATTTAGAAATCACACCATTAATGCCGGCATCACACACTCTAGATTCAGCCGCCTCTGAAAAAGCCCCACCTATGACCACATGAGGTTCTTGGGGGACATGTCGACCCAAACCATAACAGGCTCGAACTTCGCATCCTTCAGCCTCTGAGAGCGCTAGGATTACAGGCATGTGCCACCATGCCTGGCCAGAAAGTTTTCTTATTGATTATATATATATATATTTTTTCTTATTGATTATAAAGTGAATCACAGAGCTGGTAAATGACTGTAATCCCAGCACTCAGGAGGCTGAGGCAAGAAGGTTGAGAGTTCAAGGCCAATCGAGACTACATAGTGAGACTGAAAAGAGAGAGAGAGAGGGAGAGGGAGGGAGGGAGAGGGGGAGGGGGGAGAGGGCAGGGCAGGGCAGGGCAGGGCAGGGCAGGGCAGGGAAGGGAAGGGAAGGGAAGGGAAGGGAGTAAATAACAAGCAGAAATTTTCTGTTTTCTGATGTTATGGCTGAATGTGACACCTGAATCTGCCACATTATCTGGAGTCTAGCAGCAGTGCTGAGCTTGCCCAGGATTAAGCTCACCGGCTGAGGATAGGGGAGGAAAGGATGGAAAGAACCTGGGCTGCTGCGGACATAATAGTGGGTCCCTGAATTAACCAAGACGGCACTGCACCCCCACCCCCGACTTCTTGTTACATGATAATGTGCTGTATTTATCAAGTTTGTGTCCTGATACAGTAGTATAGTTTGAATCATACAGAATTGATGCTATTCAGCCATTTTTTAACAAATTTCTTCACTCTTATTGCTCTCTTCCTGCCCTTCTTCACCACTCTCTTTTTTTTTTCTCATTACCGGGAATCGAACTCATGACCTTGCACTTGCCAGGCAGGTGCTGTGCTGCTGAGCTAAATCCCCAGCCCTTCACCACTCTCAATTGCCTCATCTTCTGAGTGCATTTTCTTTTAAATTTAAAACACATTTATTCATTATAAAGCATGCGGAACTTGGAAGACTACAAAGTTTTTTTGAAGTACTGAGCCAAGAAGAAAAGGTACATTATTGTTTACATAGTATTTGAATTTTCCTTAAACTAAACACAATGCTTCAACGTAACCACCCACACTTAAATATTCCTTTGCCAATAACCTTATGCCTGAAGACTCCAACTGCACCAGGGTCCAGGGGCTTCAGGCTGTGTTCATTAACCCTGTGCATTCTAACAGACTGTACTTTTGGATGCCCGTATATCATAAGGTTTACAGATTCATCAGCATACCAAGATGAACACACTTTAATGTGAAGTTTTAAAGTACTACCTACCAGCAAGTTAAAACAATTGTATAGAAGCCGGGTGTGGTGTATGCCTGTAATCTCAGCACTTAGGAGGCTGAGGCAGGAGTATTTCTTTGAGTTCGAGGCCAGCCTGGGCTACAAAGTGAGTTTGAGGCCAGCTTGAACCGAATAGTGAAACCCTGTCTTAAAAAAAAACAAAAAACAAACAATAACAAAAAATTGCATATGAATTGTTTACTGGATTTTAAAATGTTCTCCGTAGACTTTGTCAAGAACCTGAATCGCCTGACTCAAAGGATTTTCAAGTTACCAGTCTTTTCTTGTCTCCCCTGCTGGGCCATAGCTCAGACATGGGAAATAAACAGCACTGTCAAGATGTAAAAGAAAACCTGGAGAAGTATTTTGCAGAACCAAGCCCCCTGTCTTTTCCTGCCTTCTCTTGGCAATATTCCTCTGAGTCAGTGATTCTCACATCTAAGTGAAATTCTGACAGCTATTTCTTTACATTTTTCTCCATCCGAAGACCTTTCATTTGCAGTTGATTTCACCGTGGATGAGGATTCCTCACCTAACATGCTGGGAGAGATGCTTTTCTTCCTCCCTGGATTTTATTTTTATTAGTACGTGCTTGCAGAACGTAATGATTATATTCCTTGTGGGGAGCTGGCATATGTTTGAGACACATCTCAATTCTTTTTCCACCCTCTCCCCCTCCTCCTTCTATCAGTTAATCTCCTCCCCATTTAAAAAAGATTTCTTCCTGCTTCTTACTATCTATCTTTTATTTTGCTCTTTATAATATATTTTGGGTTTCTCATCTAAGAGAAACCATACAATATTTAAGCTAGTGTGCCTGACATTTCATTTAACATTATGGTCTCAAGGTGCATCCATTTCCTACAAATTACTCCTTCTTTATGGCACAGTAGTACTCCGTTGTGTATAAATACCAGATTTTATTTTAATGTCTTGATATACCTTCACTGGAGTTCATCCAAATTTTAGTCAATGTGTACAATCTGTTTTCTATATTTGGATATATAATATTTATTAATAAAAAATCAGTTGAAAAAACCCAAAAGGTGTGACAAAAATATAGTGAATGTTTAAATTTTTAAAAAATTTGTTGCAGCTGGGCATGGTGGTACATGTCTGTAATCCCAGCACTTAGGAGGCTGAGGCAGGAGGATCATTGTTAGTTCAAGACCAGCCTGGGCTACAAAGTGAGCTCAAGGCCAGCCTGAACTGCATAGTAAGACCCTGTCTCAAAAAGACAAAAAAAAAATGCTGCAGTGAAAGACACATTGGCATTATCAGAATACTCCTGCTTACTTTGAACTCACTCATCCCACCATTGTTGCCATTCTCTGAGCAGTTCTGGACGTCCTCTTTCGTGAATATCTATAGTTGTGCTGTCGTGACTGCCTTGATATTCTAAATCAGTTCATTTTACCTTTCATTGTCATTTTGACTTGGGGGAAGAGCTAGAAATTGCACAGTGCCATATCCAGTGAATAAAATGGATAAGACACACCGTACGTGGTCGATCAACACAATGTGACCAAAAATTATGGTGACTATTTAAACTAAAAAATGTATTACAGCACAAGGCACATTGCCACCAACCCCAATCAAAATACTTCCCCTCACTTCAAGCACACTTATCCCACCATTTCTGGCAGTGTGTATTTTACTGCAATAAGTTTTTAAAACCTTTTTATCATTCACCATAATTTTTGAAGCTTATAGATCATGAGAACAACTTGTTCCGACAGGAAAAAGAGATTAACTATAAGAAGAAACATTGCTAAATCTTAGTGGCTTAATATAGTAAAAGTTTTTTTCTTGCTTATGTCACAGTTTGAGGCAGGGTTGGGGTGGGAGGGAGTGTTCTACTCTTTATATGCATTACAATATCAGTGGGTCCACCATCCCTAAGGTCATCAAAGCTTTTCCACTGGATGCTCTATATGCAGCTGGCAGAAGGAAAGAAGGGAAGACTGTGGCCCCAGCAATATTGAGATGAATAATAAAGACATGCAATTTACTTTTTTTTTTTTTAGTATCAGGAATCAAACTCACAGCCTCAGGCTTGCCAGGCAGGTGCTGTGCTGCTGAGCTAAATCCCTGACCCAAGACATGCAATTTATAAAACGTTATACATTTATTCCACAAAATTATTTTTCTTGCTTTCATCTCAGTAAAATCACAAATTGTATTGTTGTAATCATCCAATAATTTATATCCTAAAGGTAGTAGATACCTAAGGGATTAAAAAATGTAATTGTGTTCAAAGTATACACAATTTAAACACATTTTCATAAAATGGAAATCAAAGAAATGTAAAACAATATTTTAAAATGTTTTGAGTCACTTTTGTTCTAAAACATGTACCTCATCTATTAAAGTGAAAAGGCAAAATATATTGTAGTTATAAATATCGACATTTTAAATAAAAATTATTTAAGTACAGATGAAGTTGGTGAGTTTTTGACAGATTAATTGTACAATTTTTTACTAAAATAAACCTATTCACAATTCCAATATGCCATGTCCTAATTGCCCAACGTAAATAACAATATCATTCCCTTATATATTACTTCTATACCAGTATGCCTGCCAGATTTTTTTGTTGCTGTTTTGTTTTTTTGTCTTTTTGAGGCGGGGTCTCGCTATGCAGTTCAGGCTGGCCTTGACCTTACTTTGTATCCCAAGCTGGTCTCGAACTCCCAACAATTCCTCCTGCCTCAGCCACCTGAGTGCTGGGATTACAGATGTGCACCACCAAGCCCGGCATTCCTGCCAATTTAAAAGTAATGTGAATTGTTTAGTATTAGAAAGTATTATCAAGCTTCCACATAGAAGCATTGCAAATATATACACACAGGAATATAAAGAGAGACAAGAAAATAGACCGTTAACACTGCTGACGGTGATACTCATTTTAATGTAAATATCGATTACGCTAGTGCTGAGAAAGAATTTGACAAGTTAGTCTTTTTCCTTCCATAACTACTTTCTTTATTCAAATCCTCCCAGCACTCTAAAGCAGCAGCACAACCCACACACCTCCATGTAGGAGCTCCAGGTATGGTGGTGGCAGACGCCTGTGATCCTAGCACTCTGGGAAACTGAGTCCAGAGGGTCACACAGTTGAGTCCAGCCTGAGCAACTTTGTAAGACTATGTTTCAGAAAAGAAAAAAGAAGGGGTTGGGGATACAGCTCACTGGGCTCAATCCTCGGCGAAGGTATTTAAGCTCTCGGGTTGTGTTATGTCAGCCTGGAGCTCCCGACCCTAAGTGACAGAAGTGATCCAATGTTCCTAAATACAGTTGCGAAACAGAGAGCTTTTGAAGTACCTGACCTAGGGAAGGAGCCTTTCTTGCCTGGGCCTAAAGGCAGTAGCTCATACCTTTCATGTCATCTTGACATGGCCACTGATAGTCTAGCCTGGAAACCCCAGAAAAGAGGACCCTTTCTGGACCAGGAAACTACCCTAATTAGTCTCTACCATAGAGGTCGAAGGTCAGTTTGGCATGAAAGAATCATCAAGTGTTTGCTGCGTGTACTAGAATTTTGCCTTACAAAGTAGAGGAGAAAGTATGGTTAGACTGCAAAGATCTCAACTTAGCAACATGGTGGTGTGGCTGGCTAGCGTGGGTCCTTGGTCCAGTGAAAATGAAAATGGAAACTGAGGCAACCAGCACACAGCTTACAGGTGAAGGCTTTAATTAGAAAGGAAGAGACAACGGGGAAGGACTATAGCTCAAGGAGTCAAACGTTAAGGAGGCACAGCTCTGAGAAAGATCAAGGTGGTCCCCTAACAACGGAAAGTAAGGGGGAAATAGGGAAGGGGCTTCCGCTTGAGTGGCTGAAGGAGGCGCACTCCGATGAAGGGATTCAGACCAGCCCGTTCACAAAAGAGCCAGGTCCCTTTGTTTTGTTTTGTCTTTGAGACAGAGTCTTACTGTGTAGCCCAGGCTGCCTCAAACTCACGCAGTCCCCCTGCCTCCTCCTCCTGAGAGCTGGGATTACAGGTGTCCGCCAGCACACCCAGAACAGGTCAGGTTTTCTTTGGGACACTGAGAACCTTGAAAGAAACCCCATGGGAGCCTCCCTCCACTGGGTAACATTCCTTGGCAAGCCCAACCAGGAAGTAAAAAGACCCCATCTCTGTCTCATGTTGACGTTACATGCTGACAAGGTGCCCGCCGCTTGAAGACTTGTAATGAGAGCACTGGAGGTACTGCTGAACTCACCCAAATGCCCAGCATCTGCTAGGTTTATGTTTTATGCGTGTGCAACGAGAGGATGAAATGTCTCTGACAGGCGATCTTTTCCTACACCCTCAGTGTGTTGTCCTGGGTGCCCCCGAGTGCTGAGGGTCTCTCCTGTAACCCTCGGTCTCATGCCGAGCCCCAGACTTTTCTGTTGCTCCAGCTCTCCCCCTGTCAGGACTCCCACCCACCAAATTCCTCTCCTGCCCTCCTGGAGCTCAGATAAACTCGCGCTCTTAGACGAAGGCTGTGGATTTTATTTCTCAGGTTCCATGAGGCCAATTTACGAAGCTGAATATCATGTGGGAAGAATGGCCCTTGAACAGTTTGCAGGCTGCACTGGGTCCCTGATGGATAACAAAATCAGGACAACTCTCCAGGGATGCCAGGGGCGGTGACAAGCCTGCCTGCAACCACTAAGGAGTTAATGAGAGTCCACTGAGGCATACTTTGGCTGCTTGATACATTTACTTTCTTTTTCTTTCTTTTCTTTGGCGGGGAGGGCACCGGGAATCAAACTCAGACTTTGTGCTTTGCCGCGCAGGTGCTATGTTGCTGAGCTACACCCCAGGCCTGATAAATTTACTTTCAAATTCCAATTTGAATGCATATTTTTGTTTATTGGCATACTTAAAACGTTTCTTATACATTGGGATAGTTCTTAAATGGCAATTACAGGGTTAACCTGCTCTTTTGCTTTCTGCTCAGCTAGGACAAGCGTGCTACTCAAGGTCACTTGGAAGTCTGTTGGTCAGCCAGTCCTCACTGGGATGTAAATGTCTACAAATCAACTCTGGGACCGAAGCAGGGAAGAGTGTACATAGTGGGGGAGGACATTTAAAACTTCAGCTACAAGGCTTGCTATAGAAGGAAACCAGGGGGCTGGGGATTTAGCTCAGTGGCAAAGCACCTGCCTGTCAAGCGCAAGGTCATGAGTTCGGTTCCCGGTACCAGAGAAAAACAAAAAAACAAAAAAACAAAACAAAAAAAAAAGGAAACCAGTAAGTAGGACAGAGAAGGAAATATAAGGGAAGTTGTAAGTATAAAGTTGTACTTTTGGTATAAGAAGATTTGACATGATAAGATTTTGCCCTACCAGGATGGAAGAAGGAAAGTTAGCAGTAAAACTAGGAGGTCAGAGTATGTCAAAATGTTCGTAGAGGACGAAGCTTATGAAAGGAACAATGTATGTTTGGTTAGGCTAAGGTTTTGCTCCTGTTGGTTTGGTTAGGCCTAAAATATGTTCCTTCGAAATCTTTTTGTTGCTCAAATGTGGCTACAAGGTTAAAACACTGACTGTCAAACTACCAGGCACTCCTCCCCAGGCCCCAACTCCCCTCTTTGGTCTGGCTGCCAGCAACGGTCTTTCTTTATTCTCTCCTGTGCTCAGGCTGTGAGGACAGGGGACCCTGTGGTACAGTCTGCCGTTGTGCAGGGGTCAGCATCTGCCCCCTGTGGTGGCTTAGGCCTGTTTACTCCCCCACCTCACCCCTCTTTTTGCTTGGCAAGCCCTGTTGTTCAGAGGAATATACAGGGAACTTCTTTAAGTAGAGGTCAGCTTTACTGAGCTCTCTCAGCGGGGAAATGCTGATTCCCCTTTTGGCATTGGCAGCAAATGCCCTTTTTCCCCACCTCTTGGAACAGGGATACTGTGAGGTTGGATGATTCCATCATTGGCTAAGGACATCTAGCTGACACTGGGCCCTAGTCCCAGGCTTCTTGTCTCCTTGGGGAGATAGTCTGTGGCCTAAGGGGATTTACAGGTCCAAAGGAAGTGGCTTCGGTGTCTATGTAGGGCCAGAGACACCTGGAGCCAAAGCCCCAAAGTGTTTGGTTTTACCAAGGGATGCCTTGGGGCCAAACAGGTAAGAGACCAAGGCATGGGATGCCCTGCCAGGTTCCTAGGACCAAACTCTTGCTCCTCCTGCCCGTTTTGCCCAGTGACTCATCTTGGGATATGCTTTATTCATTCCGTATGACTCCCTGCTTGCCTCCTCAACACCAGGGTGGGTTTGACCCCCAAGCCCTCAGAAGAAAGGTCTTGTGTTCCTATGTAATATTGTTTGGCTGTGTATAAACTTGGGGACCAAGAGACATGATCAGCTTAATTATAACACAATATTCCAACTAGACCCATTGTGTAAAAGACAGGCAAAATGGCTGGAAGTGTCCTATGTCCAAGGCTCCAGTGCTACAGGGTTGGTCCCTCATTGGGAACTGATGCCACTGAGGACCTCCTCTTGTCAGTCTCTCCCTACAGTGGCTACCTCCTTCTCACCCCACATCATCAGCAACCCAGGAGATCAAGGGGACCTCCTGCGCCCACCTCATACTGGATCCAGGTCCGTTTACCACTGGGCCTTGGACTCAGGAAACTCAACATCTGAACCTGTTACCATTCTCCCCCTCATGGGGGTAGCAGGGCCAGAGGGCACATGCACGTTCCTTGTTCAGTGATAGACATCCAACAACGCAAAGAAAAATTGGGCAAATACTCAGACGACCCTGAGAAATTTCCTGATGGGTTCCACACCCTGACAATGGTCTCGATTTACCCAGTTGATGTGTCCAGTTTATCCTCGTTTCTTGCTGTACAGAAATAGAAAGGGAAAGTATTCTGAAAGCTGCAAGCCTGGTCAGTGAGGAGGCCTTTGTGGCCATGACTGAGGGTAACCAGCTTACTAAAGAGCTATTTAAAGGGCCCGAATGGAACTGTAAAACTGGGTCTGGAGAATCCAAATGAAGGTTATACCTCCAGGCCATCTTAGCTGGTGTACATAAGCACGTGCCTAAGCCGTAAGGCATGACAAGATCAGAACTATCAGGGTCTTGATGAAAATCTGGCAGCATTCCAACATTAGCTCAAGGAGGCCCTCTGTAAGCATACTAACCTAGACCCCGAGTTCAGGGAGGGCCAAGTTATCCTGGGTCTATTTCCTCAGCCAGTCAGCTCCAGACATTAGGAGGAAGCTCTAAAAACTCCAACCAGGCCTGCAGGTGGGGATGAGTCCGTTGGTCAATTTGGCTTTCCTGATCTTTAACAACTGTGACCCAGAGGAGGATAAATGAAAGTCAATTAAAGAAAAGAGGCAGGCTAAGATCATGGCAGCCCTCATTGAGCAGGCCCACAGTAGAGAGAACCAAGGCAGCCCAAGAGGCAATGAGGGAAAATCCAGGGCTTCAAATGTAAACGATTGGGGCACACTACTAAGGAATGCCTTCAAAAGCCCCAAGTCCTTGCTAGACATGTCTGACGCAGGTGAAGACCCTTGGCACTGGAGGAGGGAATGCCCTCATTCTCAAAAGGGGACAAGGCCATCCACCACCATGGGGGCCAGGGAAGAGTGTCCCAGAGACTGATGGTACCTGAGGTGGCCCTGGTGGAGGGACATCGCTGTCCCGTTGGAGGAGCCTTGGGTCATTCTGGACGTTGCAGGTAAGAAAATTACTTTTCTTTTGGACATGAGCTCTTGCTCACTCCTAACCTCCTATCAGGGCATAGTCAGAGCCCATTCCTCGGTTGTGGGCCTTGAATGAGTTAAACAGTCGCTGAACTGTAGGTTGGGAGACTTCCTTTTCCAGGCTGCTGCCATGGCAACACCCAAGTGCCCCACCCAACCAAAGACCCTCTCATTTATTAGAGGAGGGGTTCTTGGGGACAGGGCCTGCTTCGGTAAGGCCATAGTACCCTAGCATATCCCTGCCTGACACGGGACTGCCATCTGCCTGTGAATTCACCTGGCTGCAAGGAAAGTCCACTGCTGTTTTTCTAGGTACTGATCTCTACTTCCTTTTTTTTTTTGTTTGTTTTGTTTTGTTTGGTTTTTCTCCGGTACAGGGAACCGAACTCACGACCTTGCGCTTACCAGGCAGGCGCTTTGCCGCTGCGCTAAATCCCCAGCCCCTATCTCTGCTTCCTTTGAGGAAACCCCCTATGTCATACTTTACCTTTTTTCCTGGAAGGGAAGATGTACAGTGGTCAGTGCTGGTCTAACTTTCCAACTTCTGGGTCCATTTCCAATCTGGGATCTTTCCTAGAACAATCCCTAACCCAGGCCAGGTCAGATTTAAGAAACCCTTCAAAGGACACCCTCCACCCCGCTCTGAATCTCCCCAACACGTTTGGAGTCTTGTGGACTACAAATAGAATCCAGTCTCAAACATGAGCTGGGTGGGGACGTCCTCGGAGGCCTCTTCTGGCAGATGGGCATTTGGGCGGCTCACCTCCATTTGAAATTTGCCCCTGGCAGTCATGAGAGGCAACAGTTGAGGATTTATAGGCTCGACCAGAAAGTTTAAATTTCCTGGCTGAGGAGTTTTGCAAAGTAGGTAAGCACCTGACTTCCTTCCAGCTGAAACGGGGAATTTACGTGATGCTCAACTAGACCTGCTGTTTTTGGATAAATAACTCTCAAAAGGTAGAAACCAGTCTCACCAAACTCAAACATCTAATTAAAGTCTATGACAATCTCAATAATAACCTGTCAAGAAACCTGGCTGGGTTCTCTTCTCAGATCCCTCAGGGGCTGGATCTGGAGGCTTGTAGCACCTTTCCATCTGTGCCGGCCTTCTTAATCCTTCTGTGTATTTTTGACCCGTGCCTACTTAACACACTAATCCAGATTTTCTCATTGCTCCAGGCGATGAGAAAATTCTTGCCCTCCAACAATACCAGCAACTCCCCACTCATAAAGATTTCTTATCTTTCCCAGATGCAGATGGATCACAATTCTCCAAAGAAGAAACTCCTTACCCCTGACATCAGAACTCTTTCTTAGTCTAGGCCCACGCATACACTCAGGCTACACAGAGAAACTGTTGGCTGCCTCAGACAGGTGATTGCCTGTGATTTTTAATTACAACAGATCCCAGGGGCAGAATGAGATTCTGTGCTCACCTCACAGAGCTGGAGCCATGCGAGTGTATTGGGAATGCAGTTTGAGCTCGTTGCTGGTGCAATGTACAGTGATATTTGTCTGTCAGTGGAGCTGTTTACGACAATTTAAAGCCATCTGTGTTGGTTTAGGGGATATTTTTGCAAGAGGGAACTTTACAGTATAGGACACATAGTTTATGAGATTATTTATAATAGTCACCCAAAGAATGATATACAAAAGAATGACATACAAAAGAGTCTATAGCCCACACACTATAGACTAGGAATCCAGCTGAGGGCCTGGGTCTCATGATAATGTCCTGCATGAGTCCAGCTGAAGGCCTAGAGCCCGTAACAGTGCCTCCCACGAATCCAACTGGAGGCCCAGAGCCCGCAACAATGTCTCATGCAGGCCTGTTTCACGGATCTGGATCTGCGTTGGGAAGGCCCAAAGATCAGTGGTGGAATCTAGGAAGTCTGTGCCAGCAGGCTGAAGGATCTGTGCCAGCAGGCTGAGGGGTCTGCACTGGAGCCAGGAAGCAATGCGCAAAGTAAGAACGAGAGCTCCGCTGAAAAGTACCACAGCCATCCTCGGCAGCAATGAGGTCCCGAGCTCGCCCAGTGGTGAAGACAGCTGAGTTCCCAACGCAGCAAGCTTCTCCAGGAGACTGGCAGTGCACCATCTTCCCCTCCCGAGCCAGGAAATGATGCTCAAGGTGAGGACCAGAGCTCCCCCAAAGTGAACCAAAGCTATTCTCAGTACCAACAAGGTCCCGAGCTCCTCAAAGGATAAAAACAGCCGATTTCATCAGGAAAGCCAGCATGACACACTCCTCCAACACAACCAACAGCTCCTTAAAGTTTCTGCCAGCTCCCAACAGCCTAACTTCTTCCTCTCCGGTTCTGCCTCTTATGCTGCTGGCAACAATCCCCAGGTGGGCCTCCCACATCCAGTACCATGCTTACTCAGTTCAGCTGGGGCTTATAAGTTGATCAGCAGTTGTCAATCCACTACACCATCTCTTCGTAAAGTGAATAAATACTCATCTTTACTCAGAAAAAAAAAATTACAACAGATCCATACCATGCTTTAAATCCTCTTTTTTCAGAGTTCCCTCTGCCCCCTAGACCAGTCAGGGTGAGTTCCATGGCCTCTGCCTAGCTAGGATCTAAACCCTGTTTAGCAGGAAGCAGCTATAGAAGATAGATCCTCCCCCTTCAGCACCCTGTAAAGACGTTTTGGGGGCCAGCTGTCTCAGTGGGGGGTAAGACAGGGAATGCTTTCCTATCAGTCATATACCAAGCAATACCTCCCCGTCAATCTTTAAGGGTTCTGGTCCTGCCGAGGGATCCATCTCTCTAATTCCCAAGTGATAGGCACAGTCAAAGTAGTAGCCTATAAATAGGTTCTGGGGAAAATCCTCAAGTCAGGTGCCAGTGTAGGAAATATCTCCAAGTGCCCCAAAGTAACTTTTGGCCACAGATAAGCTCATTACCATCTCATCCATATGGGGTGCATTCATGATTCAATCGTAACACAGTGAATTATGGGAAAGAACATGCACAGTTAACATGGAGGACACCATTCAGCATGAGCTGCCGAACACACTGAGGACATCCCTCTGGGAGATACCTGGAGTCTTGACCAGAAAAAAAAGACCCCTTTTCCTTATCCTTGAGGCTGCTGGGAGCCTTTTCACTGGCCCATTCTTATTGTGCTGAGTATTCTTTCCTGCCTTCAATAGATGTACTTTCACTGCCTTTTCTGCGTGTCTTGTCCAGTTCTTTGGGACACCAAGAACATAGAAAGCAGCCCCATGAGACTCTCTACCTGCGAACACTTAATATTTGAAAGTGTGATGTGTGTTCACTTAGGCTCAGTTTCCTGATTCGGTCCTCATTAGCTACCTTTTCCTGCAGTCTTCTGTACCCACTCTCGCAACGAGGACTACAGCTGCCATCTTATAATCGTGTGAAATCGCTGCTCCTCAGATGCCTTGCCCTTTAGCAATCTAAACACTATCTCCTATTTCTCCAGCTTTCTTTCTTGCCAGTTCATTCTCCCTGTTATCATCACTCCTGCTTAGCCAAGGCCAAGCGTGGAGCAATCCAGCTCTGACTTCTACTGTATGTGCCAACAGTGGCTGGAGAAAAGGGCTGAACCAGACTGATTGGAGCCACTATAAAGCATATATTAAAGACATCAACTGGATTTCACAGCTATCTGTCCTCTATGGTCAAGGATAGATTTCAGCCAAGTGCGTTTCACAACTGTAATCCCAACTACTCTGGAGGCAAAGATCAAGGATCATAAATTCCAAGCCAACCTGCAAATGCACATGGTCCAGGAATACAAAGTCAATAAAACACTAAATGCAGTGTGAACATCTTCCTCCTCAGTCTCCACTAATCTCACTCCCAAAAGATAACCACGGTGAAGGGTTTCTTGTGAATCTTGCCAGAAACTTCAAAAATGTACCTGTATTTTAATTTACAGCAATGAGATAACAATGCAGACTTTCAATGCTTTTACTTTCCACTGTTTTCTTGCTGATCTTTACGTATCTTGAATACTTAAATAGCAGCACAGATATTTCTAACCCAGACAGCATGCACAGTAGTAACAATATTAATACTAATATGAAGGAAGAAAAGCAGATTTGTGGGTGGAATAGGACGCCTTCTGTTTGGACGTGCTAATGTTTTAGGTGTAGCTTAGCCGGGTAGGTAAGTTCCGGGAAAAGAGTCAAGGGGATACATTTGATCTAGAGCTCAGCCAGTCACTGTGATTTCTGAAGCTGTGCGGGTGGAGAGTTCTTGTGTTACAATGGAATGGCTAGAGCCTAAAGAATGAAGAGCACAGCCAGAGAGGCACATGGTGTGTAGAGATAACACTCAGTATCTGCTTGGAGGAAGAGCTTTGGTCACAGTGGCCTGAAGGGTGAGCTGTGGGGCGGTGAAAGAAGGGTTCTGAGCAGAAATGACAGCACAAAGGATTAAGGAGCAGGAGAGCACTTCACCAAGGAAACCGCTCAGTAAGCAGATACTGGATGAATTTGTTGTAGAACTTGACATTTAAACCAGGGGCTGGTCAACATTACACTGTGGAGTGTAAAGTTTGTAATGTTCCTATCCTATTTCATAAATGGATGTATGTTTATTATTATGTGTTTCCTACAACAACCATTGAGAAGAGTTAATGATTTTTCAATAGGTCACTCATGTATAGCTCTATTTATTTTCTTTAGAAGCCACTTTGAAGATACCAAAGT
>NW_004955466.1:2413669-2455141 GCF_000276665.1 Chinchilla lanigera | reverse complement strand
TTTCCTACCATTTTGTCTGTAATTTGCTAAGTCCCCCGTATTATTATGTTATCCTTCTTTTACTCTTTAAAATTAAAAAACAAAACAAAAAAACATTACACTGTGGAAGAGGATGAAGACCAAGAAAAGGCCACTTCTCGTGGGGTTATTGCAATTGTTGATACAGTATTTGGCTGCTTGGGTATTAAGAGTCTAATAAACTTTGCTCTACTTTGTCTAAGCTCCAGCCAAAGATACCTGGCAACTCTGGCAGGTCTCAGGTTTCTAAACTGCTCATCCATCCTACATTTACATTGGGTGTCTCAGCTTTCTTTGTTGTGACCATCTTTGTGCTGTCTACGCCTGATGTTTTCAGGTTTATTTTCACAATTATTGTTTGTTTTTGAAGCATTTTGTTTTAAGTGAGAAAATGGATGAGATCATGTTTCTGGGGAAGGAGATACTGCTAGCGACGCTACTGCCATGGCTCAAGTGTCATCCTGCATCGTGCCCAGAGAGGGTAGCAAGCAGTTTTGAGTTCTGTTTTCCTTACAACTGGATTCCAAATTTCACAATTTGGTTGATGTTAAAAATACACAGTTTACGGACTTATTTTTATAGTACCTGGGGATTACAGAGTTTTGAAATCATAAACGGCTTCTTGAAAAGTTTTGGAGAGGGGTGGATATGATCCACAGATGTTACTTGCATGTACAAATATGCCAAAGTGAAACCTGTTGTTCTCTAGAACTAATATCTACTAATACAAAATTATATTTGAAGCATGAAAACCCTGAAATTCTCACACTAAAAAAAGGCTTGAATACTGTTTTTTCTCCTCAGATTGGAAAAGATCACTAACCTGTGACAATGGCTTTGGCCAGACTATGGGAAAGCAGGGACCATCAATACTGCTGGTGGGGTCAGTTCTTCCAGTCTCTTTGGAAGGCGACTGGCCTTATTTAGCAAACGCACATGTCTTCTGATCCAGCAATTCTGGGCAAAAAAATTCACTGCAGCCTAATTTATTGTGGCAAAAGACGACAACTACCTGAAATGTCTATCAATAGAAACCGCTTAAGTTACCGAGGATCATCTCCACCAGGACCATTAGAGTTATGAATGCTTGTTTGTGCAGAAAGTAGCTCTGGACGCATGTTAGAGCCTGGTAACGTTAGTGGACTCTGGGAAGGAAGAGGGCTGGGCTTTCACTTACCTTTTATACCTTATGAATCGATTACCTATCTCCACCATCACCACCCCAACTGAATCAAAAGCAAAACCCCCCACAAAACCCAGATCAAAACAAACAAAACCAGGGCTGGGGATGTAGCTCAGTGGTAAAGTGCTTGCCTAGCATGCACAAGGCCCTAAGTTCAATCCCTAGTACCACAAAAAAAAAAAAAAAAAAAAAAAAAAAGGAAAAAAACCAAACAAAACCAAGAAAACAAGTTTTCTGGTGGTAAAGGTACACTAATTGTTTCTAAACACATAGGAAACTTGAGATAAATTCTGCCCAGAGCGCCACTAGCCATCATGGGACTCATTTAGAGAGAGTTTAATAGTTGAAGGCCACCTCATCATTCCCACGGACCTTTGCTTTCCGCAGAGAACACGAGGCAGAGATGGGAGGGGCAAGGGCAAGCAGCACAAAGCAGTCAGGAAGCCAAGAAGCTACTCGGATAGACATTTTATTGTGACTTGCTCATGGCTAAGCATTCAACCCCTCAACGCGTACATTTGTTTGATGTTGTTTTTCTGGAGACCATGGTGTTATGTTCCATTAGCCTCACCTGTGTCAGTCTGACCAATAGCTGCTGACTTTCTAGTTCAGCTAGTTAGAGGGAAATGTCAGGAAAATCTGGTCATAACATCCCAAATTCAGGGCCCTCAAGATTTGTGATCCACTTGTATAAAGTGCTTAGGTTCAGTGCAAAAAGGGCAGACTCGGAAGGGTAAGTGGACGCCAGGCAACAACGTTCTCCTGGGCATTCCGACTCGAGGAAGGAAGGTCATCTGTCAGACATCGCCTCAAAGGGATCTGGTATTTTCCTTAGAGCCTTTCTCCTCTAATGGGACTACTTTCCACCTGACAGATGCCCGTAACAGTTGTTCATTTTACTACTAGAAAACTAGGTTCAGAGGGAATTCCACAGGATTTCTAAGCACCAGAGACAGTGGCTTCCGCTTCCAGTTCGTCTTTGTCTCAGTATCAAAGGTGAGATTGACAGGCTGAGCTCCTGCTGGTGGGACTGAGGGGTGCAGAGCTTTTCTTTAGGCCCCCATTTGCAGACCCAAGTCATTGAGTATAATGTGCATTTCCTCAAGTATTGTCACATCTCAGGTGGGAAGACAAGCTGATGCACATTTAAGAAGTACTTCACCTAGTTTTCTACCAACTGCATGTGACCTAATCATTGTCCTTTTATTCTGACTCTTGTCCACGGCCCGGCCCCTGACTCTGTTAAGGTGGAAAAGAAGTACACTGCTGTCTCAGTGACCCAGGTGTCTGCACGCCCAGCTGTAGTCTCCAGAAGACTGAAGGAAGCAGGAGGGAGGGGAAGTGATTTCCTAACCAATTCAAGAGGCACAATTATGAGTGGAGGTTAAATAGATAAAGTCTGGCCATTCAGACCTAGGATGCTGGCTACTAGTTCCCTCTCCTCTCCCATCATCTTGGCAGCGGGGCATTCACAAGCACCAGCTCTGTGCTTTTGAGTAAACAACCACCCCCTGTCCCTGCTTGGTGTGCTCTCCCTTCCCCTCACCCCCCAGATGAATGTGGCGGGGACGCCTCCTGCCCGTGTGGCAGCCATAGCATTTAGGTGCTGGTACCTGGAAAGCCTTCTATTCCTTCTACCTTTCAAAGACTCATGTCAACTCCTTGTGCTTGGGAGAGAGATACCTGGAAAGCAGTTTTATCCCAGAGACAGCACTTGTCCCAAAGCCATCTCTGAATTTGGGGAAGGGAAAATAAGCGATCCTTTTGGTGTTGCTCTCCAATTCTCGGTAAAATCCGGCAAGCTAAGAGGAGCTACTTCAGTGTGCCCACCCAGAAGGGGCTGTGTACAAATAGGACAACCCGGGTTAAGAACCAAAACGCAGGGAAGGTTTTAAGACAGGCAGAAGTCAAAAGTAAAGTGCCTCGCTTCAATGGAGGAGAGTGGTACTTGTTCAGAGAATGCTGGGGGCGTAAACATGAGTGTGCAGGAGCATGCAAGGTGTGCGTGGTGTGCACACACTCACTCACTCACTCTGAGGTAGAAAGAACTGGCCATCTCCAGATAAACACACACAAAGTCCACAACCGCACAGAAACATGGCACTTGCGTGAAAGGTCCTGTCCTTGCCGAAGCAGGCAAGTAAGGGTCCAGCCCAGCTCTTTCCGACCTGGGGAAGAGCCAGATGAGTCCCACTCCACAGCGGGAAAGCAGTGGAGGGAATGGCTCCTGTCACCAGAGTGCTCCGGCTACATTTTTCTAGCCCTGCTGCCCAGGGTCACTTTCTGGAGCCTGAGCCATGGGAACTGCGGGAGTGGCTTGTCAGGAGCCACTGGGCACAGATGTCCTGCACAACGGCATCCCCACTGCTCTTGGCAGCCTGCTGCACTTGTTGCACGAGGGTGGTGGCCCGTGAGTGTTCCTGCTTCACTGCAATCAGGTAGGCAGAACGCAGTTTGCAGCATGTCAGGTAGGCCTGAACCTGGCGGGGAAAGAGGAAAGGAAACTGTCACTGGAGAATCGTCAACAAACACATGGAAGCACGAGGAAGCTCAGGCAGACAGATATTGAGTCTCACCTATCAAATTAATAGCTAGGTTCTCGCCCCTTATTGTATTATAGTAACTTGCTAGATAGCATGGACACTAACTAGACTAGGGATATAGCACAGCAGCATAAGCGCCTACCTGGCAGGTGCAAGGTCCTGAGTTCAATTTCTGGTACAAAAACAAAGTATGGACACTAACCTACTACATTGTGTTATTTTATACTATAAAAGTTAGAGGCTGAAGGATTACAAATTCAAGTTCAGTGTGGGCACCTTAGTTACTTGGTGAGACCTTGTCTCAAAATACAAAGGTGCTCAGCATATAGTCATAAAAGAATATTCATTACATGAATGAATGGATGAATGAACAGAGCACTATACTTTTCCCCTACAACAGACTCACTGATTCCCTTCCCTCTTCCTTTGTGTTCAACCTGATGACTTTAAATCTTTTAACAGGAAATTAGGAGGCGGGGAATTGGAACGGATAGACACACTTAGAAAAAAATCCAATTAAGGGTTTAACCCCAGTAATTAGACTCCAGTCAGTCTAACAGCTGCTGAGAAAAGTCTACAAAAAGAGTGACAACTGTCTAGAAACAGTACACATCTTTTTAAGAATCAGAATGAGAACCCAATAGCCAAGGCAGACACCCAAGTTTAATCCCAGTAGTTAGACTGACTCGGCTTCTCTCGTTTGGATCAGGAGCAGCTCTTTTTTTTTTTTGTCTTTTTGAGACAGGGTCTCAATATGCAGCCCAGGCTGGCCTCAGATTCACAATGATCCTCTTGCCTCAGCCTCCCGAGTGCTAGGATTACAGGTGTGCGCCACCACGCCTGGCTTAGATGCAGCTCATTTTTGCATTATAGATTTCCCATGTTCTCTGACTCATGAATTTGCAGCTTGGTGGAGGTGAGAGCCACTCCCCTCATTGGGCTGGCTCTCACCAGCCCCTCCATGGTTAGCAGGTGCTCCGGGCTGGGGAACAGTGAGGTCCTCATGAGCTTCAACTGGTGGCTGCCTTTCTGCCACAACAACCCCTCCTCATAGCGAGGGGACTGTTTCTCTAAGAACAATGACCCTTTTGTTCCCCTTGGCCACTAAAGCCTTCCCTAAGCTCAAGTGCAGATGGTGTCCTGCCACTAGAGCGGTTCTGGCATGTCCTGCTATCTAGGTGACTCTAAAAAAGGAATTCCCTCCATTTCAGAACATCGGAATTTCATCCTTTCCAAGGATATCACCAGGATGTTGCAGAAACAATGAGAAAATGTTTCAAACATGTTCCTTTCAACCCCTAGATTGGAAAACGCCCCACAGATTCAGCCCAGGGATTAGCAGTACTTCCAGGGAGAGCCACTCTGTGGTTGTATAAAGAAATTGTTTGCCAGAAGCTAGTTCATCACGAGAGATTCGGCTGCCAGAACATTCCTCTGCTGATGGCCAGGAAAGCTCCATTTGGGATGGCTTTCTTGGTGGCTTCTTGGCCTGGGGACATTCTCTGGCAGACGGCGGGAGGAGCCATCCCATAGTCAGCCAGAAACCAAAGAAGTGGGGGATACTTCCGTTCTGGCCGGCGCTCCTCATAAAGGCAGCATGAAGCAAAGGTTCACCCATTTCCCAAACACAGACAAGCTCACCAACCCCAGGGAAGAGGCCTATCCTGGTGAGTGAGATCCCCGCGGACACTGCCAGCCAAAAGGTTGCATCAGCCGTTGCTCACCGCAGGCTTTTCCTTCCAAAGTAAAGAAATATTTGTCCTCTTTGGGAGCCTCCTTTAGTTAGTGACATTAAAGATGAAGTGAGGGATTTCCTAGGACTCCCTGACGGGAAACCTTAGTATAACCTGGAGGTTAAAGAGTAGTTTAGGATGCTTTTTTACCTGGGGGATAAACAATTGGGAAGGCAAAGGCAGGCAGTCAACATTCACCTGTTCCCTATCTATTCTCTCCTGACCACGTCCCAGTTTCACCCCTGGACAATGAAGTTGAGATACAAGATAGTATAGGATTGTTATGAGGAGCAAAGGAAAAGCCAACAGAGCAAGCCCCACCAGCATCACCGGCATGCGGCACTAGTTCTCTTTACCTTGTTGTCATCGCTGTGTATCGCCTGGATCAGGCCCTCCAGCTCCTGTGCAGAAGAAACACAGCAGTGGTGAGAGGGAGAAGAGCCCCTGCCCGGGAGCCAGGGCCCAGCTAGTTTCAGCCCGCCATTGTGACTTCTGTGTGTGGAAGCCTGCCTGCCTCTTCTTTTAAAACTCCACTTCTACTATAAAAGCAACAGAAGAAAGCTGATGAAAATACCAAGTCAGGAATCTGGGAAGCACAAATATCTCCCAAGAGGCCAGTCTTTGGCCTTCACAAGTGGATGTGGCTCTAACCCCACAAGGAAGTCATGTCGGGACCCATTTCACAGGCAACATGCTGCCAAGGCCATCTCCTGGCCCACTGACAGATAAACTGTCAGTCCACGGACACGTCCAGGTGCAGGTAACATTACACAAGGGGATGTGGAGGACACCTTTTGGATACAGAGGTCATGGCTATGAATTTTCCTTATAGAAAAGGGTTGATTTGCATGAAACCATTGTTGCAGAGGGGTCATAAAGATAAAAGGAACTTGGCGCATTACAGGGAGCTCAGAAATCAAAAGGGTAGGAGTAAGCGCACCTGGGGTGGGATTCTCTTGAAGGCGTCCAGGCAGTTGAGGAGGATGGTGTCCCCGTCACTTTTGGCCGCCATGCCCGACTCACTGACACATTTGAGCAGTTGTCGGATCTCACTGTATTTCTCCTTCTCCACCAGCTGTCGGGCGGCTCTGCAGTAAGTTGCAGCCGCATCCAGCTGGAAGTCCTGGAAGAGGAGAGCATGGCGGTGGGTGTAGGGCGGGAGGGAACGCTGACAGTGGCAAGGGAGGCGGTATGTAAAAAACACCGTGTTGATTACAGTCACAAGAGAAAACCAACATGACCAGTCAAAAAACGAGCACAAGGCTCCTCCTCAATGTCAGGCAGACATCTAGGGAGCACCTATAAAAACTGTAGCCTTGGTATCTAAAATGGCGCATCTCATTTTCTTCTACTTAAAATTCCCCACACCAGTTCATTCTCCCCCTCCTGAGTCACCTCCCACTGTGATGGCTGTGCTGGACTCCAGGCTCTTTGCTGAAAGCTGCCAGGTTGACAAGCACCTTTGTCCTGGTCTAGGTTAACCTTTATGCCACAGAGCCTGGGGGTGGGGGGTGCAGCCTCTGCCTGCCCACCAGCCATACCGGTGTGTGGAGAGCTTTGTGGGGCACTAAAAATGGCTGACAGGAAAGACACCTGACTGACCACGGATCCTTGGGACATGTGCACTGTGCTCCGCCTACCAGAGCAGTGACAATCCTCAACCTGTCCCCAAGGATGTCTGTGTGGGACCCGCTGGCTGTGGGGGGTGTGGAGAAACTCTGCCCCTTAGGGTCCCCTGTTCTAGCCCTTCCTCCAGTGCCAGAGCCCCAACCCGTGTGATTTTATCACACGCAACAGAAGATACGCTTCTAGAGCCAGCTCCTATAGAGTAGAAGGTGGGCAGTGGTTCTGCAGGGAAACGGCTGTGGGGAGCTGGCCTAGGCCCGGTACCAAAAAGGTACTGATTTGGTAACTTTATTTGCCAAAGTCATACAGAATCCTGCATTTGACCCAATTCTATGACAGCCACCCTGATTTTATCCTTAAGGTACACACAAATCTGCTTTTCTTGGAATAAACACTGTCTAAAGATTACTGTCTCATGGAAATGTGGTCAGGGGCTCACCGCCTTTGGCATAATCTCAGATCATCCAAGTCATACCTGCAGAACACGGAATGCAATTCCAAAGCCATCCTCTACATTTTTCCCTCCCAACATGACCTAAAAAAAGAGGAAAACTTGCTTAAGGAGGCAATAATTACTAGGAAAGCCCCTTGAAAAAGAATGAGGACCCCCACTTATTGGACTATTCAACATATGGCTGCAATCCCTGCACGTGGGAGGATGAGGCAAGATTGTAAGTTCAAGGCATTGTGAAGCTAAGTGAAGCAAAGCAAAGCAAGGCAAGGCAAGGCAAGGCAAGGCAAGGCAAAGCAAAGCAAAGCAAAAGACCTGATCCTCAGCCATCTATGGCTTACATTTCAGTGGTGGGTTCAGCGGAGGCAGATACCAAACAAACAATTGAAATAATCAGAGAATCACGGTTGTGCTCAGTTCCCTGAAAGACAGAGGCAGCCAGCTGGAGGTAGGCACTGTACTTACCTTGCAGGCAACGTCCATTTTCATGTGGTTATTTCCAAAGAGCGTTGGCAGAGGCAAAGAGGTGACCTGAGAAGTCCCGGCACTCTCACACCGATGTAAGAATCGGGTCACTTCCATCTGCAGTTGAAGTGTGTTCATGTGCCTGCGGGGACAGGATATGCATGGCCCACCCTCCCGAGGTGAGGTGCCGGGGGCCCCGTGACTGTGAAGCATGAGAAGACGGCAAGGGCAAGGGAAAAGGAATGACGAGGAAGCAAGGGACCTCACACACTTGCTGAGCAGCAACGTAAAAAGGGGCAGCCTTGTACCCCACGTGGATACATAGGGGCTCAGCTGCTCCATGGAACTGGACAAGGGCCTCTCATGGAATCGGTAAGTATCTACTCGGCACCTATGTGCCAGGTACAACAACAGAGGTCTACAGTGGCATGAGCCCTGCCCTCACAGAGTTCAAAGGCTGGAGGAGAGACGAGCAGTGTCAAAGGCAGAACTCACTTAGTGATGAAGCCACTGAAGTGGGGAGTGGTAGGGCATTTGCTTTAGACTTAGTGTCCCAAGCACAGCGACCAGCAAGCATGACAGCAGAGAGAAGAAAGGGCTGGCTGTGCTGAGGAGCCCTCAGGATGCCAGCGACTGGCACTTAGCGAAGAAGGGAGGGGCACATAACTGAGATGACGACCAGGTCACAGAGGAGAGATTACGAGACTCTTTTTTCCCCCATATTCAGAAGTGTGAAGTTTCATCTGGTTGTGGGAGGTGATCCTACGCCTCCCTCCACTCCCTGCTCCCCCAACAAGCTCCTCTGTGGCTTTCCAGGCTTATATCAGATATAGGTGAGCAAGGATGATTGCTTTTAAATGTGTTTTTTCAGGGTTCAGGGAATGGGTGAGAGCAGCTTTATGCCCACAGACACTCAACCCAGTCCTCCTGCCCTGCATCAATTATCCCTGCTGCCTTGAGCTACCTGGACACGTCAGCTGCCGTCATCTTCTTTCGGAAGAAGGTGGATTTCTTCCTTCCTGAGCTGCGGGATGTTTCTTGGAGGTAGATCTTCAGGTGGTCCTTGGCCTTAAGCAGCCATGAGAGCTTCTCTCCCAGCTCCGTATATGACTTTGCTTTGTGACTGAAGAACCGAATACAGGTCATGGCGGCCCGGACTTGGTCCTGGAAGAGGAAAACGAATGTTCGTGTCAAGAGATCAGGGAAGCTGGGAGCTGCGGTGAGATGAGAATTCTGGTCTGAGCCCCACCCATGACCTGGACCCCGCAGAGCTGCATGATCTGGACCCTGCAGATGTCTCTATCTTTTTCTCCTGCTCCTCTTTCCTGCCTTGTGATGCAACATTATCCACTTCTATCACCAGCTGAACTGATATTTAGTGTCATTCACTCCAAGAAATCCTAGTGGGAGATGACAGGCTGAGTTCTTCAGTGGAACGTTAGCTCACTACTGAAGTGACCTAAAAAAGGACATTTCTGATTCTCTAGTCACAAGGGCTTTCCTCTTAACAACACTGAATAATTCAATTTCTCCCTGATTTAGCACTGGCCAAGCCTCAGACAGACGAGGAGAACCTCATTCCTTCTCCCTTTGCACATTTTCTCTAAAGACACTATTACACCTTTTGCATTCTGTATCATTTTTACCTTTACATTCTTTGATTTCTGAAGAATGCGTTAAAGACAAGAGTAAGCTTTGCCTCTGAGGTTATGGGGAAATCTTAGAATTATTTAACCACGCTGGAAAGCAAGAGGGACTTGCTCTAGGGTCAAACAGCAAGGCCAGGGATCAAGGAGCAGGGCCGTTCCCTCCCCTGGCACAGCCCGGCAGGGCTTCAGCTACAGAGGGGAAGATGGGCTGCTACTACCTTCATGAACTGCTGCAGCTCGTACAGAATGTGGTAGTAGTTCTTCTTCTGCAAATGTTGGCAGGCAGCAATCAGGTATGTTCCCCAGGTCTCCAAGGTTGGATCAATGGATTCCAGCAAGTTTTCCAAAGTGTGCAGCTTCCCACTTTTGTAGCTTGGTTGGAAAATCCCCTCTATGAAGACTTCTGGAGGACTGTCCTGGAGTAGGGCAAGGTGAGAAGTCAAAAGTCTGGAGCCTGGTTAGGGCACAGTCTGGGATCCACTCTGAATTTCCACCCACTCCTGTCCCTCCAGCCTCTCCCTAGGGTAGAGCTTCCTGACCTTTTGTGTGTCACAGCCACTCTAAGTGACCTTCTCTTTTCTTCTGTCTACAGAAAAGCTCCTTGACTAAAGTTTTCTACACTCACTATCTCCACTTTCTTTCCTGGGATTTCCTCTTGAACCCACTCTGTTTGATCTTTTGTGCTCAAACTCTGAGGAAACCATGACTTAGGTCCCTCTGGACCCTTAAAAATGTTAATTTAATTCCAACAGTTAATTCTTGGTCTCCCTTTCCACTTGATCTATGAGCAGCTGTGTCTCCCCACCCCCCATGCGGGGACAGAACCCAGAGTGTAGCAGGCATGCTCTCTACCACTGACCTGTACCTGTACCTCCAGCTGTGGAAGCAGCTTTTAATACAGAAGATGACTTCCTCCTCCTTGGAAACTCTTCAGTTTTTATTTCAATCGATTAATGAATTTTCTGTTACTGGGGAGTGAACCCAGGGAGCACCAAGGTACATTCCCAGACCTTTACTTTTTTGAGACAAGGTCCTGCTAAGTTGCCCACACTGGCCCTGAACTTGCGCTCTTCCTGCCAGAGCTCCCCAGTAGCTAGGATTACAGGCATAAACTACCATGCCCAAGTTAAAATTTAATTTTAATTAAGAAAAACTTCCTTTAGTTGGCCTCTAGGATACCAGCTCTCTAGGATTTCTTTATACTGCTGGCCACGCCTTCTCAATTTCTTCTGCTGACTTCTCCCAGTCTTCCCAGGGCTTAGGACAAAACTGTTCTCTTCTCTGTCTGTACCCTTTCTCTCAGTGGCTTCATCTGGTCTCACACTTGAAGTACCGTCTGTGTGCTGATGACGCCTAAGTCCCTATCCCAGCTTGCTTGTGCGCCTGAACTCCAGAACTGTATACCCAACTGACAGCCGACGGCCTCCCCAACAAGTCCTGGACTTTAACACATCAGAAACTGCTCCTTCTTGTTCCCCAAAACCTGCTCCTTCCAGCCTTCCTTTTCTCAGACAGTAATATCATTCTTCTAGTTGTTCAGGTCAAAAACCTTAGAATCCTGTTTCTCCCCAAATGCCAACATCAAATTCATCAACAAGTCCTACTGGCTCTCCTGTCAAAGTACACCTAGATGCCGACCACTTCTCACTGCCTCTACTGTATCACAGCGACCGAAGCCACTACCTCCACCTGCCGCGTCCACCGAGATCCCGGTCCTGCCACTTTTCTGTTTAATGTCTATTTTAAGACTTATGGAGCTAATCTAGTGCATGATACAACCAGGAATATTTAGGTAGCTTGCTGAGGCTGGAACGTGGGGTAGAGATAGAGTTCGTGGTAGAGTGACATGTGGGGGCTGGGCCCTGGGAGGTCCTGTAGCATGTTAAACGACTTGGACTTCATCTTGTGGAGTGGGAATCCATTGGAAGCCTTTAGGAAGGAGAATGGCGTGAATGCTAATATTTCAGGAAGTGTTGAGCAGGGCAGAGAGGCAGTAGAGACAGGGAACAGGCTAGAAAGAGACCACCTTCCATACCCTACACACTCAGATGGCACTTCTGCAGTGTATTTTTCTGAGTCTTTACCTGAGTCATACCTCACACTGTGTACCTTATTCTAGGGATCATGCTCTGATTCTGCTACAGAGAATAAAGGTAAGGTTTAGTAAGAATAAAGGTAAGGTTCAGTTCAAGGGTAATTGTGATTATAGCAGATAAAAAGAAGGTTTCTTCCTAGCTCTGAGAAACACGAAATAGGGGCACTGCTGTCGTCAGCTCCCACTAAGACGATTAGGAAAGCAGCTTAACTCTTTGGACTACGGTTGCCCGGGGAAACAGGACTGGATGATTTCCACTCTCAATTTGTGCGTAGGAGAAGCATCTTAAACTCATTTGGAAGCAGCAAAAGGGAAAAAGTGGGCAATTAAATTCCACATAACAAGACTTCCTCATGATTCCTGAGACCCGGTTGGTAGCTAAGCCATGGCAAAAACATTTCCCTACCACTGTCCTGAAGAGGTCTGATACCCTCCTTGGATTGCTCCAAGTGATAGCCACAGTTCTGTGAATCCTAGAAGACAAGTCTATTTGTGAACCCACTAGCTGCTTTTTGATTCAGGGCAGCCAAATGATACTAACATTTACCTTGAACTCCATTAATTTTCTATGAAATTTGCCGAGTCACCCATTTCTCAGTTATGAAATATTCAAAGAAAGAAGGAAGGCCAAATGGTCATGGTGAAATGGAGTCCTGATTGCTTATCAGTGGTGCCAAAGAAACTCTACACTTCAGCAGCACCTTTGCCTCGAGCGGAGGAGGGCAGAGGAGGCGAAGACAGACGAGCAGAGCGCACTTTCCTTTCATGATGCTCATGGTCCGCCTGGGGGACAACTCTGAGTAGACACACCGCAGGCCCGGTGGGAGGCGGCAGGACGGGCTCGGCAGTGTGCCCGAGGCTCACACTACGCACCTTACTCCAGGGATCATGCTCTGATTCTGCTACATGTTTCGGGAAAAGGGACTGAATTAGCCGCTGTCAGACAGGACAGCGACTTGGGACCTGATTTAAGGGTTGTGACACTCACTGCCCAGTGACTGTGTTGGCAGAGTCTTCCATTTCGACCTGACTCTGCCAGAGCTGCTCTCACAGCTCGACGCCTCTGTAAGCCTAAGGCAGTCCAAGCGATGTGGGGGAGGAGGCACGGCCCCCTGTGGCCGAGCCCTGGAGTCCCACCTTGTTGAGGAGGTGCAGCAGGGCTTCCCGGAGGCAGCTGTGCCTCATGTAGAAGCTGATGATGGCCAGGTTGGTGCTGTAGCTGTGCAGGTAGAACAGGCATTCTTGGTAGTAAGTGTTGCTTGTGATCGTCCCCTCGGGAATCACATCCAGGGAGAGGCTCTGGGTCCGAAGGGTGGCTTCCAGTTCCCTCAAGGTGGCAAAGTAATCGTCGTCTTGCTGCCAGAAAAGGAGAGAGAAGGAAAAAATGGAGATCAGTAAGTAATCAGCAGCCAATGAATAACACCTCCAAAGGACATTTAAGTGTGGGAAGATGCTCACATTCCAGTTTTAAGAGTACAAAAATAGATGAATATAAAATTCTCTGTATTACCTGGGCATGGTGACGCTTGAGTATATTTCTAGCACTCTGGGAGGCTGAGGCAGGAGGTTCTTAAGTTCAGTCCCAGCTTTGACTACTTAGTGAGATACTATCTCAAAGTAAAAGTAAAAAGAAAAGGGGCTGGGGATGTAGGTCAGTGTAAGGGCCCTAAATTCAACCCTCAGTACTGCCAAACAAACAAACAAATAAAACACAGAAAAATCTTTTCTGTTTTTTTTTTCCCCTTTTTGAGACAGGGTTTCACTATGCAGTTCAGACTGGCCTTGAACTCACTTTGTAGCCCATGGTGGTCTCAAACTTGCAATGATCCTCCTGCCTCAGCCTCCCAAGTGCTGGGGTTATAGGCATGTGCCACCATGCCAGGTCCAATATTTTCTGTTTTTGATGTAGGGTCTTGCTATGTTGCCCAGGCTGGTCTTAAATCCTGCCTCAGCCTCCTGAGAAGCTTTGACTACAGACAAGCACCACCGTGCCCAGTTCTAAAAAAGTAGTTTGGGCATGAGATTACATATGATCTGCATTTTTTTAAAGAAAGGTTTTCTGTATTTTGCTTATTTTTTTTAAAAAAGGAGGGGCTCTCTAATTCTTATCTAACCCACATAATTACTCATCTAACTATATGTAATGGAAAAAAGGCAAAATAGCAAGCTAGCAACCTCTGAGCCAGGACTGGCACTGTCAGCTGAATTTAAGGCAATCCCCGTCCCCGGGGCCTGCGTGTTCCTGCGCTTCCCTCTCCCAGCCGGGCGCTCTGCCCGCTTTGCTCTCACCAAGGAAATAAGGGGCCTCACTGTGGACTCCAGGTACTCAACCACATCCTGGACCAGCCTCGAGCCATGATTCAGCTGGTTGGGGTCAAAGGGGGCCTTCAGACAGCGACTGAACTTCTCCCGGGCTGCAGTGAGGTTCCCGGCTTTGAGGCAGGCCATGCCCCAAGCATGCCATGCCCCAGTGGAATCAAGCCCAGTCTTTGTGGAGACCTGGGAGAAAAAAGACTCCTTTTAGTGAGAGTTACCACCATGCAGCCTGAGTCTCCCAAACACTGATTCCACTTCCTTCAGCCAACCTCCTCCTGGCTACCTCCCTCACCACGATGCCCAAGCTGGCAAACCGGCCATGCCCTTAGCACCTCCTTGCGGTCAGGACCACAGCCACTTGGCAAGACCTGTTTGCAAGGTGAAGCAAAGGCACCCCACGACAGTGGGGTAGAAGTACCTCGACTCCCAGGTGGTAGTACTCAGCTTCCAGAAGCTGGTTCCTCAGCCTGGTGACCGCAGCAGGCTGCAAGATCTGGTCTAGAGATGGTACATGGCGGTAGGCAGCCACCACTAAAATATTCAGCACATCCACCTTGCTGATATAACTACAGGGACAAAAAGGGCAGGCAAGTGAGGTTCCATAGAGTCTTACTAAAATGCCTTGTAAAAGTTCTCTATCTCATTTTCAACGTGAAATGGGATGATGAGTATTGAGAAGTACACAGCATACAAGGAGTGATCAAAATACACAGGGAATGTTTATACTAAAAAATTCATTACAGGAAAAAACTCACTGCCACGAATTCCCCTCAAAACGCTGCCCTTGCTGCAAACACACTCATCTTATTGTTCTTGTCACCTTCTGATGCAATTCTAGAAGCCCTCTTCTAATAGTCTGGTAAATGTGGTGGCTAAGTGCCAGCCAATGGAAAGCAGGACTTGTAAAAACATTATGGGATGTCCTTGTCCACCTTACTTACTGGATCAGGCACCATGTGACTTCTGGCTCTTCCCCAAAATCAAAATGACCAGGGCCGGGGATATAGCTCAGTGGCACAGTGCCTGCCTGGCAAGCGCAAGGTCTTCAGTTTGATTCCCAGGACCAAAAAAGGACTTCTAGAACTACTTCAGGAAGCCGCATGAATGATGGGATAAGTGTGTTCAAAGTAAGAAGGAGGATTTTAAGGAGGGATTAATGGCCATGTGTCTTTCCTGTAATAAGTTTTTTAAAGAACTTGAACATTCTCCATTGTTTTTTATTTGTCCTCATAGATACTACAAGTGAAAGCTCTGGAGCCAGACTGTTTGAATCCCTGCACCATTGTTTAGTAGCTCTGTGTCCTGGGGCAGCTTTCTTAACCTTTCTGCCTCAACTTACTCATCTGTAAAATGAACATAATATCTGGGAGTTTTCAGGATATAATGGAATACCACAAGTAAAAGAGCTTAGGATAGTGTCTATAACTTTTTTTTAAGCAATTAAATTTTAATTTTTTGATTAGGAATGTTCAGTTTCTGTTTAAGTCAAAACTTTCCATTGAATGTTAAAGGCCTACAAGTTACTTTTTGATCCTTTGGAAACATGGTAATTTGGAAGGCAGACAGGTTCTCATCATTAGTATCTCCTGCCACTTCTAGTCTGGATTTAATTTCTTTTCTCTGGGCTAAGTATAGGCCTTTCTTACAGCCCGCTAGGATTACCTTCTGTGATCTTACTCCTGACACCCAAGGATTACAAACACTATCACGACAGAGCCCAGAGGGCTGGACCATTCCGTCCGGTGTTGCTGAAAAAAGCCCACATTCCTGAATCTTGAGTCTTAATTCTACCAAAAATCCTGTGGATCCTAATTGGCCACCAATTTCCCTGCAAAGAGCCGGGGATATAGCTCAGTGACACAAGTGCCTGCCTGGCAAGCACAACGTCTTGAGTTCAATTCCTGGTTAAAAAAAAATCCCTGGAAAGGGATTCTGTATACCAGCGATTCTTAACCTTAACTTTGTAAAGTGTAGAGAAGCAGCTTTGGAACCATCTTATATTTGTATTATATTTTTAAATTTTTTTTTTGGTAGTGGGAATCGAACTCATAACCTCATGCTTGCCAGGCAGGTGCTGTGCTGCTGAGCTATATCCCTGGCCCCTCATTCTCATTTTATAGAGGAGGAAGCTGAGGCCCAGAGGTGTTAGCTGGGAGGTGGTAGGGTTGCAGCAAGTTGTCTGAACAAAGATCTGACTGAGGGCAGCATTTGTACTTCAAAGACAATTGTGCACCCCACTCCTAAATCTGGTTAGAACCGGTGCTGGGAACAGTCAGCATGAATCATGAGTCTGGGTGGATGAGCAGGGAATTAGTTTTCATTTTCAAGTTCATGAGTGGAGTCAAGGCAGCTTGCGCAAAAACCTCAGGGAGGCAGTCACGCTTTTTCCACGGACACTTGCACTTTACAGCTCAGATTCCTAGCATGACCTAGGGACCCACCACACTCCAAGGTGCTGCTCCAGATCTATTATCCAGAGCTGCCAGACATCACAGTCAGGGGTTGGGTGGAGCTCTGCAAGGCTAAGCACTGGATATTCGGGGAGGATGCATTTCCTTTAACAACCAGAAAGTTCCACAGTCATTTAAGGTGCTTCCCTAAATGATTTTAATTACCAATTAACCAGCCAGTCTTTACTTTCTTTTTGATGCAGGATAACTAGAGAAACTCTCCTTTAAGGATACGCTATGGGAAAGAGAAGAACACAGGCCAACAAGACAGGGCGAGGAAGACCGCTTACGATGAGGGGAGTAGTAGTTCAGCAGCACCAAGGTGAGATGCAAACATTTTAGTGTGTCTCATCAGAGGATGGGGGTGGGCGATGAAAAATCATAGTGTCACTCAACCGTGGGCAAGGATGGAGGCTTGTGTACCTGTCACAAAGGGCCAGGTCCTGGCTCTGGCCAGCCTTGACGAACATCATCTTGGCACTGAAGAGCAGCTGCTTCATGATGTCTGTGAGCAGTCCGGCATCCACCTCCGGGTTGGTGAGGCCCCTGGACAGCCTGCAGCAGTGGTCAATTAGCTGGTGACCACAGGCGACACTGTCCCGGTGCAGATTCAGGATGGCAATGCACAAGGAGGCGCTGGGAGCCTGGCCAGGCGGTAGGAGGGAGAAATACACAGTGAGCTCAGGGACAAAAGCATTCTTCCAGTGCAGATGTATGGCATAAACTTTTTTTTCCATTTCAAAATGCAGAAAAACCCCGGAGGACAGAGCCAAAAGTTCCACACAAAACTGAAGTGGAACTAAACAAATTTCAGAAGAGGCACTGCCAAAGCACTGGCTGCTATTGGCACCTTTGTGGAGTTCTCTGAAGAAGTCACACCTATACTGAAAGCCCGGCGGACTTTTAGCTAACTAGAAAAGTGTGATTGTAGAGAGACCAAGGGCCAAAATTATCTTGGGCTATCTTTAGTCCTGTCTTTGGTTTTGCCCAAGTGGCCTCAAATTTATGATCCTCCTGTCTCAGCCTCCCAAGTAACAGGGAATAGAGGTGCACACCACTACTTCGTACTCTTTTTTTTTTTTTTGTACCGGGAATCGAATTCAGGATCTTGTGTTTGCCAGGCAGGTGCTTGTGCTGCTGAGCTGTCTCCCCAGCCCAGGCCCTTTTAATAGTTATTTATCATTGGTTTCTGTATCTGACTAACATTCTCATAACTACTAGGTAGAACTCTTGGACTGCATTCTGAAGCTTAACCGTCCTCTCGCTCCTACCAACCCTAAAGCTAATGCTGTACATAAGAGTTGTGATTTGCACTGACATCTTACCGGCGCCATCTCTTCCACGAAGCTTTTCCTAGGCTCCTCTTGTGCATTCCCCAAGATGCTGCTCATATTCCGCCTGGGTGGCAGTAACTAGTTTACTGGTCTTAGTTCCCATACTATTACCCAGCAAGCAAGGGAGGGCCAGGCTGGGTTCAGTGACCTCTGAATTTCCTGCCATCCGCATCACAGAGAAATTCAAATAACCACGACATTTTATTGCTATTACCTGCTCGTAGTAAAATTCACTCCGCACCAACTCGTTTTCTTCCCCGTTCAGACTCAAAATCCATTCCACCTCGGCAGCTTTGGGCACTTCCACCATGGCCGAGTAGAGAAGGCTTTCAGTCTTTGCGCTGTCGGGTGCTAAGGAGAGAATTGTCACTTGTGTGTCAGTCCCTGGCTGGCAGTGCAGCCTGGCCTAGTCCAGGGAGCTGGTGTCACCTGCAGGCAGGTATTGCTTGTTGTCTGAGGGTCCTTTAACTTTCTTTGGTCCTTTTTGTTTCCCTTAGCAAACCCCATTAGACACCTCAAGCCTTCCCTAGACGTAGACCTGGGATAAACATCACCGTGTTTGTCACAACCCTGTTGCTTCACATAAGATACCCTGAAAGGTGCATGCTTCTTAAGTGGAAGGCTGAGTCACTGGATACTCAAAAAACTAACCTGCTCATGGAGGACAGTAGCCAAAAAATATACCTAAGGGGAAGGAGGGGTACCGGGTGGTAGAATGCTGGTGAAGAGGGCTGGATGGGAAGGGAAGAAACAGTCTACTAAACAGTAAGGCCAAACTGCGGCCTTTTCAATGCTGGCTGGGGCTGCCCAGGAGGTTCCTCATACAGGGGATAGCTTGGCTCTGACTGCGGCACTAGGACCCAGTACTTAGTAGCACCACAATTTGGCCAGGGCTGGTAACAACACAAAGAGGACTTTTATAGCTTGAGCACAGGTCATGGGTGGCAGGACATGGCCTTGGGAGGTAATGGGTCGTTAGGTAATGGGCCCTGTGATAGGTTAACACGATGAGTGTAAGGGAAAGAGGGTGATATAGGTCAAGAGTTTTCTATGGCAAACAAGTTGGATGGAGTTACTCATCAGTGTATTAATATTAATAGATACAGAGATAGAGCCAGTTCTGAGCATATAAACAAAGAATTAGGTCTCACCTTCTGGTTGGCCTGGATTCTCCTCTGATGTGCTGGAAACAGAAAGACAAATTAAACGCTGGAATCCCTCCTTTCCCTCTTTAAGTATATGGCACAGTCGGGCATGGTGGCGCACCCCTGTAATCCCAGCACTCGGGAGGCTGAGGCAGGAGGATCGTTGCGAGTTCGAGACCAGCCTGGGCTACAAAGTGAGCTCAAGGCCAGCCTGAACTGCATAGCGAGACCCTGTCTCAAAATGACCAAAAAAAAAAAAACCAAAAAACTATATGGCACAGACATTTACTGAAGTAAGATACCAGGGAACCATCCATAACCCCTTTCTCTCCCTCATCTGTGACAGCCGATCTCTCACCGTTCCATCTCTTACGCACCCTTTTCTTGTTCCTGCCCCCGCGAGGCCCGCATCGTTCACTGCGGCAGTCTCCAGGAGCCTCCCCATTGGCTTCCTTGGTGCTGTCCACCTGTTCTCTACTTTGCAGCCATAGCAAGTTTTTAAAAATGCAAACCTGATCGCATTCTGCTCCTGCTCAAAATCAGCTCAGTAGCTGCTAGCTTCTCAGAGTAAAAATATTCTACACTCACAGTGCAGTAGACAAAACACTTTCTGATTTGGCCTGGCTCCCTCCTGAGGCCATATCCTGCCACCCACGACCTGTGCTCAAGCTATAAAAATCCTCTCTGTTTCGCCACGACCTCCGGCCAACTACTGCCGCTGCTACCAAGCGCTGAGCCCCGGCGCCACAGTCGCAGCCAGTCCGTCCCCTGTACGAGGAATCTCCTGGGCAGCTCCAGCCAGTGACAGCACAGCGCAAGCCCAAAGTTTTTCTGCCGTCAGTTAAGTCCTCCCAATTCAGCTACCAGTGGTTAAATCCAGGTCCACTGACCAGAACCTCAGCTCCCCATCCACCTACTTACAGTTCTCTGCACCATCCACATTTTTCTCCTGCCTCTGCCTTTGGTGTTATTTCCACCTGCATGTGCTCTCTTTGGCTTTTCTGACCAACTCCTCATTCTCTGAAGCTCATCCTCCAAGGGTTACCTCCAGGAAACCCTCCTGACCACTAAGGCTAAGCTGTGAGTGCTGCACTAATGCACTTATCCAATCACCTTGTGGCCTGTTTGTTTGCCATCTCCCCAGTACTATGGGGGCTCAGTTAGGGACAGGTGACTATTGCTGAGTGACTATGGGTAAAAGAACCCCCACCTTATTAACTGCCCGTTTCAAATCTTAGCAGTATGGGTAATTTCTGCCGTGCACCTGCCAGAGGGAGGCAATGGTGTGCTAGGGTCACAGAAACTGCAGAATAAGCATGGTATGTCTTTCTACCTATGCCA
Organism: Chinchilla lanigera; assembly: GCF_000276665.1. Classification (NCBI taxonomy): domain Eukaryota; kingdom Metazoa; phylum Chordata; class Mammalia; order Rodentia; family Chinchillidae; genus Chinchilla; species Chinchilla lanigera. The sequence goes on along the minus strand of NW_004955466.1, from coordinate 2,434,792 downwards.
TTGTAAACATCATGGCAAATAATAATCATAAATGTTCATATTACAGTAAACACAATGCCAGGCATGGTGGCACACTCCTGTAATCCCAGCACCAAGGAGGCCGAGGCAGGAGGATCTTTGTGAGTTCGAGGCCAGCCTGGGCTACAAAGTAAGCACAAGGCCAGCCTGAACTGCATAGCGAGACCCTGTCTTAAAAAGACACACACAAAAAACAAAAAAACATAAACACAAGTGGGTGTTATGGCACACACCTGTAACTACAGCACTTTGGGAGGCCGAGGCAGGAGGATTGCAAGTTTGATCCCAGCCTGGATAACTTAGTGAGATCTTGTCTCAAAATTAAAAAATAAAAAAAGGGCTGGAACTATAGCTCAGTGTGGAGGCCCTGCGTTTAATCCCTAGTACTGGAAAACGAAACACCCCACAAAAATGCTATTGACCTGAATGTAAAACCTAGTTAAGTCCATTAAGTACAATGAAACAGAGAACTCAAAGTAATTTTGCTTTTGAATAGTTGCTTTGGCCCATCTTCCTAGGTGCTTTAGGAGTCTTAGTTTCACGTTGGTTTGGTACTAGAAGTGGAGAAAGTTTAGCAAGACTGAATCAGTAAATATGATCTCGATCTGTCTTGCCAGTGGTAGGAGTAGCTGGTGATATTTGTCTGCAGGTGTATTATGTTTAGGGAAAGTATAAGGGCTGGTCTAATTGTAGCAGCAAGCCAGCAGGACTACTCAGATTGGATCTGATGCAAGTGATGCCTGAACAGCCAGCAGGTGTGGACACGTCCCTTTCAGTCAGATGAGACCGCGTGAAGCAGGAGTGGCTAGAAAATCAGTAAAGGGTGAAGAAAGATCCTTATCTCAGACCGGAGAAGAGGCGAAGAGCCGCGTTCCGCTTTCAGACAACACAGCACATAAGAACTTTGAACACTGCTTCCTCTTATCCCTACTTCCTCTTAGTAGTTTCTGCGACTTATGGTCCCTCCAAAAGCCCGGATGTTCAGAGGAGGGGGGGCTTTTGGAAGCTATTGGATAATGAGGACTCTGAATGAATCAGTGATTCATTGGTGAGATCACGCTTTGATGGACTTATTGGGAGATGCTGGACATAGGAGATGGGGCCTAGTGGAAGAGAGCAGATCATGGGGACATGACGTTGGGAACTATGTACAGTCCCTGGCCCCTTCCTCTCCCGCTTTCCCTTTTTTTCTGCTTTCCGGCTGCCATGGAGTGAACAGTTTCTGACCACCATGCCCTCCTGCCACGGCGTTTCTGCCCTGGAGCCAGGTGACCATGGACTGCAACCTCTGAAACCCGTTTGGCTCTCTAAAAATGAGCCAAAAAACCTTTTAAGTTGATTTTCACCTGTATTTGGTTACAGCAACGCAAAGCCGACTAACACAGAAACCTAGGTCAGCCTCCAAACATTTCACTGTACAGTTAATGGCACTGCAGAGTGAATGTTAATATTTCTGTGCAGTGTTCCAGATTGGAAGCATTCTCCCCAGTGAGATGCCCGGATGTGGAAGATCCCAGGGGAGGGTGCCGTGGTCACAAGAGCATCAGCCCTGCTGCAGGACACTCACTCTTGGTTGTAGTAACTGTAGCACTGGTCACACACACGCGTAGGGTTCTCTCTGCAGCCTTCCACCGTCATCTTCTTAGTGGAGCAGGAACTGCATACCAGCCGGCCACAGCGGCGACAGTGATGACGCCTGTTAAACTGAGGAGTGCCATCGGGTTTGAAGACAGAGGGAGGAAGTGAAGATAAGACTGTTGTCAGCCATTTACACTTGGTTTTAAACACCTGTGGCTTATAAAGAACACCAAGTACAGTACTCAGGCCTCTACTGAAAATGAGTCCCCCTCCCCCACCCCTGCCCTCATCCAGCTGATATTTAAGATACCCCTCAGCTAGTGGGCAAAGGTTGCAAGCCATGGATGTTTTGCACTTAGTAGCTCCTGACAAATTTTACTTGTGTTTGGTGGCAACTTTGGAAATAGCAGAAAGTAATGGGGAAGTAGTGACTTTCTAAGCCAATGAAGATCACATTTCTACATGATATTGATGATGATGATATAAGAAAGTATCCTTTTTCCAAATGCTTTTACAAGTACTGCCTCATTTCACTGTAACAGGTTGATAGACACCATGTACTTCCTTTATAGAAACAGCTATAGCAAAATCACATCAGTATTGCTTCCTCAGCACTGAGCTGATCTGCCAGGCAGATATTATGGTAAGTGTGGTAACATTTGTTACTGTATTTAGTTGTTTTTTTTTTTTTTTTTTTTTTTTTTTGAGACAGGGTCTCAGTGTGTAGCCCAGGCTGGCCTCGAACTCAGTGATCTCTTGCTCAGCCTCCCAAGTGCTGGGATTATAGGTGTGCCTTATTATGCTTGGCTGTATTTAGTCTTAACAGCTGCATGAGCCAACTAATTTATCACCTCTCATTTATAAGTGGACACATAGCCTGAAAAAGGTTTAGTCATATTGCTATTGGAGGCAGAGCCAGGATTAGGAAACAGGTCCTCTTTCTCCTGAGCCAGCACATATAAACACTACAAGCTTATTGTGAAAGATACGGGAACTAGAAAGAAGACCCTAACACTTGGTGTTTCTCCTCTATTTTTTCTCAATATGTCATGAGAATGGGAAAGATTTTAACATTTAAAGCTATTTGAGGATGTCCACCACGTGACCAAGTCCAGAAAATACACTTGGGTCAGGTCAAGGTAAACCCAAAGTCTTAGGCTGGACAGTTCTTCTGAAAATGCTGTTATCCGCCGGGGAACAGGAGGGGACTAGCAGCTCAGGCTCTTAACTCCAAGCTTCGTTTCCTTTCCTCCAGTGATCCAAGGAACATTGCCACTTACCATACTGAAGTGCTCCTTGTGACAGACCATGCAGACGCTCTTGGTCTCGTCTGGCACCCACTGGTGCCTGGCAGGAGGCATGGCTGGGGGCACAAATTCCAGCTGGGGCTGACTTTGAGGGAGGCTCCTCTCCCTTGGGCTGGGGGAATGCACAATGGAGACACCTGGGAGCCAGGGGTCAGAGTAAAGGGTGATCAATAGTCCAGTTTAGAATGAAAAAGGAAAGATAGAATCTCATCACTGTACAAAGACCTACTGAAATCAGAGGCCCAGTTGATGATCAGCAATGGCTGCTTCTGTCACAAAAGAGAGGCAATGGGACATTGTGTGCCTTTTGTTGGAAATGTACAACAAAACCTATCAGGGGCTGGGGATTTAGCTTAGCGGCAAAAGCGCCTGCCTGGCAAGTGCAAGGTCGTGAGTTCGGTTCCCAGTACCGGAGAAAAACCAAAAAAAAAAAAAAAAAAAAAACCTATCAAATGCCGGGGCTATAGCTCAGCAACATAAGCGCCTGCCTGGCAAGCACAAGGTCCTGAGTTTGATTCCTGGTACACAACAAAACAAAACAAAACCTATCAAATATAATCACTGAAAAATAGTAAACCTGAATTAAGCTTCTAGATCTAACTAGCAGTGTACAGTACCAGAAATTCAGGGATCATCAGATTGTCATCAGGGGGCAGATTGTCACCAGGCATTTGTGGCATATGCCCATAATCCCAGCACTTTTGAAGCTGAGGCAGGAGAATTACCTTCAGTTCGAGGCCAGCCTCAACTACATAGTGAGTTCAAGGTTAGCCTTAGTCAGGTGGTAGTGAGAGCCAGTCTCAAAAAAAAGGGGCAACCAGCAAAACCCAGCATGTCGGAGGCTGCACAGGACAAGTAACTTACATTCCTTCATAAGATAAGGAAAGTAGGCAGGGAAGAAGGTGGGCAGAATAAAAAGAAGTAGAGTGACCTATTAATTTAAAAAGATGTAAGAGATATTTTAGCCAAATGCCATGTGTGTACATTATTTAGATTTTCATTCTAGAAATACCAATCATAAAAAAAGTTTTGGGGGAGTCAACTGGGAATTGGAATACTGACAGGATACTGCATAGTAATGAGGAATCATTATTAATCTGTTTTTAAGTATGATAATGATATTTAAAAAAATAAAAGTCCTTACATTTAGAAATTTATGCTGAAACATTTACAAATTAATGATATATGCGAGATATGTGGAAAGAATCCAGTAGAAGATGCAGGTATAGGTGAAACAAGAATGGTCATCATGAGATGATAATTATTATTACTGGGTGACTAGTGTGTGAGACCTCAGTATACTACTCTTTCTTTTGTACACTGCAAACTTTCCCTAACAAAAAGGTCACACACACACACACGCACGCACGCACGCACGCACGCACACGCATGCGCACCTGCATGTGCGCGCCGAAGCTGCTCAGGCTGCCTTAGGTAGGTGCATGAAGCTGTCATATAACCTGCAAGCCTGGGTCCTCCCCTCAGTTCTGCTGGTTATTGTGAAGCAAGGCTAATTCTCAAAGCATAGCCACCAAGTGTCACAGTCTTGGCTTTATGGTTGCTAAGGAAATTCCCTTTCATCTGGCAAACCAACTGTGGCTAGTTACAGAAAAAGAGAACTGAAAAACAAAGCGACTACTAATACTACTCATAAAAAAAGTCTCCCCACCCCAATCCTGCTGGCCTGACCATCTGGCAGAGCAGCTGCTGGGCTTTTCCTGAGGGTGGGCCATTTTGCAGGGGCTGGAGGCAGGAAAGGTAGGGTGGTGAAAAGGGGGACCAAAATGTGGCTGAGGCTTTTAAGAAGGTTGTTTTTTATATAGGTTATGAGAATTCACGTAAGGTTAAATACGGTCAATCTTCATCATTGGAAGTTTCCATATTTGTAAATTTCCCTGTTTGCTCAAGTCTGTGTGAATACTCGCAGCGTTTCATGGTCATTCACGGACATGCCCACAGAGGTGAAAAGTGTTGGGACCTCAGTGTTGAGCTGCTCAACACTCAGGTCTCACTGGAAACTGAACAAGGACTGCATGGAAGACACCTTCCATACTTACTTCATTCCTTCCATTCCACAGGAGGCCGTGTTAGCTCACATAGAAACGCTACCTGATGTGACCCTGGGAATAACACCCTCTGTAAGAAAAGACGGCACGAGAGCCCACTGTATCTTGCTTCGGCTCTCATGTGACTGACCAGAGGAAGGAGGAGTAGGTAGTATAAGGAGGTCTTGTTTTAGGGCCAACTCTGGAGTTAGAATCCCAATTCTGGAACCCGAGAGATAAGTCACTTCTGAACCTCCTCTTTTGTAAAATAAAGAAAACAGAATCTACTAGGATGAGTTATTTTTAGGATTTAAAAAGTATAACCAGTGTCAAATGTGCGTGTGTGTTTTCCCTTGGATCAATAGTTCAGGATTAATTTAGTGCTTGTGGAGACTGTATATACACATTGTAATTAATGAGAGTTGATTATGCCAGGCATGGTGGTGCACGCCTGTAATACCAGTACTCAGGAGGCTGAGGCAGGCAGATTGTTACGAGTTTGAGGCCAGCCTGGGCTACAAAGTGAGTTCAAGACCAGCCTGAACTGAATAATGAGGCCCTGTCTCAAACAGACAAAAAGAGATGATTATACACAAAGGGGATACACAAAGCTGAATGAACCCTGACCAAAAAAACCCCAAAAAACAAAAAACAATAAGACTACTGTAAATGGAAATGCTGAAAGAAGCAAAAGAATAAAAAAAATCAGAATAAAGCAAAACTGAACTAAAGATGAGTGATTCACAGAACTGGTTCTTACCAGGAGCAGCAGCAACGAACTCTGCTGAGGGTGATCTAGACAGAGTCTCAGGGTCGGAAGCCTGATGAACGATTTCCTGGAGGTGAATCACAGAATCTGCTGAGAAGGAAAATGCTGAAAAAATATTTGTCCACTATAAGCATGTGCTAAGCGTGTTTACTCAGTGTGCAGGCCGTTTAGCTCAAAGTGCTGCTGGCTTTCCTGACTGTCACACCATGCATTTATCAGGCATACAGAAAATGGCAAAGGTACTTCTAAGCTAAGAATATACATGTTTCTTAAACTCCTACAAATATAAGCTATGTTAGGCACATGAAATAATGGGGCAGACACTAGGATTTTACAAAATAAATCTAAAAAGGGTCAGAGGAAAATGGGAGACACTTTCCATACTTATTCATTTTTTTAAAAAAAATTTTTATTTGTTGTCTTTTTGAGACAGGGTCTCACTATGCAGTTCAGGCTGGTCTTGAACTTGCAGCAATCCTCCTGCCTCAGCCTCCCGAGTGCTGGGATTACAGGCATGCACCACCATGCCCTGCTCATTTCTTTCATTCCAGAAGAGGCTGTGTCAGCTTGCAAACAAATGCTACCTCATGTGACTCTCCATAAGAAGGGTGGCAATGGAAATTCCACTGTGTCAAAGCTAGACAGAGATCATTTCCAGCACATTTGCTTCCCTGAGCCTTTATGCTGTCATGAGGGCAGTGGTTATCTGCCATCCTTTAATTCTGTTTAGTCTCCTACTTCTTCCAAGAGCAAGATATACAAACAAGGCCTGTCTCTGATATAAGACAGGGCTATCTCTCCTGAAGTGTACTCCTTTCACTCTTGATCAACCCAAAATAATGAAAGAAGAGAAAATTAAATCTAAGAGCGCGGCATGGTATTTCCCCCTCCGTGTAGAATAGCCATGTAGGATGCTGGCAGTTACCTGATCGTTTCTCCCTCAGAGGGTATGGGAGTTCCAGGGCTTTCCCTGCATATCTGGAGAGCAGTGAGTCAACATCGTCCATTGTGAAGCCAATCTCCTGTCCAGCCAGCAGCTGGTGCAGGGTCTGCACGGCCACAGTGGCCCAGTCCACTTTCATGTTCATCAGTAGCTGCTCCAACATGAGCAGGGGACTGGAGGACAGGTGGGAATAGCTGGCCCGGTGCTGCTCAGGCAGAGTGAGCAGAACCTGTTTGTGGCAGAGATCCAGAGTGAAGAAAGCAGTTCATACATTTCAGTACTTCCCGGATAACTGGGGAGAGGAAGGGTGCCAGAGACCAAAAGGCCCATAATGCTGCTGCTACTGGCTAGGAGTCTTTTAGAGAGCAAAGGTGAATTCCTTCCAATTATATCCTGCAGGAGGCAATCAAGAAGTACCTCAAGTAGCTTTACCTAGTCAAGGGGTTGGTAAGCTTTTTATATCAAAGGTCAGATCATAAATATGTTAGGCTTTAGGAACCATGTAACTATTACACCCTGCCAATGTAGTACAAAAGCAAAACCAGACGCATATAGAAATGAATGGACGTGCCGGTGTGCCAGGAAAGCTTGATTTACAAAAACACGCTGGAGACTAGGTTTGGCCAAGAGGTGGTAATCTACTCACCCCTGGCATGGGCTGCAGGCATGGTTGGACTCTGCCTGACCCTTAACGCCACCATTCTTTCCAAGTGAGGCTTTAGTCGGAATGCACAATACAAGGTGATGTCAGTGGCTGCCTAAACCTAGTGCCCTATAGGCAAATCATGAATCTAACGATCATGAGGACTGAAATAGGTTCACTCGTTCTATTCTGTTCACTGCCAATTTTCAGGGGTTCCCCAATTTAGGTACAGTGTGCATCAAAAACGTTTTTTAAAGGGTGTATCTTCTTTTTCAAATATCTATCTATCTATCTATTTTTTTTTTAAATTTTAAAGAGTAAAAAAGGATAACAGTAATAGGGGGACTTACCGAATTACAGACAAAGTGGTAGGAAATTATCAGTGGTTGTTATTTTACCTATTGGTATCTTCAAGATAGTTTCTCAGCTGTCTATTTTTAAAAAGGGTGTATCTTCTTTTTAAAATATCTATCTATCTGTCTATTTTTTAAAAGGATATATCTTCTTTTTAAAATATCTATCTGTCTTTTTTAAAAGGGTGTATCTTTTAAAAATATCTATCTGTCTATCTATCTATCTATCTATCTATCTATCTATCTATCTATTAAAAGGGTGCTTACTTTCATGGCATCCCTGGCACCTGTCCTGTGTTTTGGGGAAGTATATACAACTGTGAGTCAGAATAGTAAGAAGAGCAAAAGAGGGTCCCCCCTTTCTGTAAACCCCCCTTCCTTGGATTACTTTTTCTAGCCTGTAGTTTCTTTTCTGAGTGTTTCCCAGTTTATATAGCAAAGTTAAGGATTTAGTTATTTCATCTATTATTACCAAGACAAATAACCCTTTTCTATTAGTACAGATTAGTTTGTCAAACAGTAGTTTTAAATCTTCATACAAGAATCCCTTGGCGAGATATTTAGTCCCTATCCCAAGACAAGTTTTAACTGGTTTGGGATGGAGATCAACTGCAGGTATTTTTTTTTTGGTCTTTTTGAGACAGGGTCTCACGATGCAGTTCAGGCTGGCCTCGAGCTCACTTTGTAGCCCAGGCTGGTCTCGAACTTGCAGTGATCCTCCTGGGATCGTTGTGCTGGGATTACAGGCATGCGCTACCACAACGGCAACTACAGGTATTTTTAAAAGTCCAAGTGAAGGCCAGGTGTGGTGGCCCAAGCGCTTGAAATCCTAGCACTTGGGAGGCTGAGGTAGGAAGACTGCCTTGGAGTTCAAGGTCAGCCTGCGCTACAAAGTGAGTTCAAAGTCAGTCTGGGCTACACAGTGAGACCCTATCTCAATGCCGCTCCCCCAACCCCCCCGCAAAAAAAGTCCAAGTGACTCTAATACATGGTCAGATTTGAGAAGCAACAACAAAGCAGACACCATGAAAAAGTAAGGACAACGCGAGAAGTCCAGGTAAAATTCTCTTTGGAGGCAGGGCAGTAAGAGTGCGACAAGTCCTAGAAGACTCTAGCGTTGGGATAAGGTGGGCTGTTAAGGTTTTATACACAGCACAGGCCAGCCAGATTCCTGGCAGACAAGGCATTGGAAGAGCAGCTGGGAGGGGGCACATCAGTTGCGTCTACTATAAGCTGAATAAGCGTTCCCATGGAATGGGGTACAGACGGCGCCAGCACCCCTATCAGGCAGGCTTTCCCCAAAGCCACTTTCCTCCTCACCTTGGATCCCATGTACAGGGCCTGGATTTCACCGTGTCGAGCAGAAGTCAGCTCTCCATAGAAGTGACTGGTGAGGTAGGTGGCCAAGAAGTGTGAGGTGGCCAAGCTAGGGTGCTGGTCGAGGGACTGCTCTGTGACCTCAAGGCACATGGTGGGGTCGGGAATTCTTTGTAGGAGCTGTTGCAGGAGAAGGGTAGAAGAGGGTGAGGCCTGCAAAGGAACTCTCAGGCCAGCCTTGTTTGGTTTGAGAAAGGAATTTTAGGGTTTATTCATTTTGGCTAATCCTTTCTCTGTATTCATTTATCACCAACTCCATAGTTTCAGCAAGGAGCAATGGCTTTGGTAGGATCACCGCTGAGCAAAATCCTGGACCCAGATGCTCCACCTGGAAGTTAACGCAAGGCCGAACACCTTGAGGTGACTATAACTGATGCCGAAGGACACAAAGAGCAGGTCTATGATGGCAAATACTTTACAATGGATTCAGCATGAAAAAAGCCACTGGATTTGACTACACTTCCTGTCCTTCCTCACATGAAGAATGGGAAGAATCAGCTTACCTGCAGAGCCTTGTCATGGTCTTTTCTCTCTAAAAGGTGGAGAAGATGCTTCTGATGTAAGCTGATTAAATGTTCCCTTGGAATGGGGTACAAACGGCCCCAGTCCTCACACAGCTCATACTCCTGGAAGGAAACACACGTGGCTTCAATTCCTTCAAGTTACCAGCTTGTCACTTCTCCAGCTTTTGCCTGGTTTTTTCAGCTGTGTTAAGTCTGCTAAGCCCCAGAACATTTGGTAAGCACAGTACTGATGGGGTTGTAGTGAGATCATAAAGGAGCAGACGAACAAGGTAAGGTATGAGAATTTTTTTTTTTTCTGGTACCGGGAATCGAATTCACGATCTTGCGCTTGCCAGGCAGGCGCTGTGCTGCTGAGCTAAATCCCCAGCCCCGGTATGAGAATTACTGAAGCAGGCTGATTGCTAATTTCATTTTCCTCTTTGCTCTACTAAAAGGAAGAGAAGCAAATGCTACATGGTGACTGTGTGTCAGCCCTGGGGAAATACTAAGGGAGTGGAAAAAGTGAGATGACTTTTTTCAGTGGAGACAGCACTTGCTCAGCTCTGATTGCAGCAACATGAATGTGACACCCTAGTGTTGTCAGACTTCCAAAAAGTCAAAAAGCTGAGGATGATGGTGCACATCTGCAATCCCAGCACTCTGAGAGGCTGAGGCAGAAAAATTGCAAGGTCCAGGCCAGCCTGGGCAATTTAGTAAGAACCTGTCTCAAAATAAAATTATTTAAAAGGGTTGGGGGAGGTTGGGAGTAGAGCCCAGGGGCAGAGTGCTTGCCTAGTATGCACAAGACCCTGGATTCAACCTCCTACACCGAAATAAATAAAAAAACTGGATTGGTTGCAGGGCCTGATGGCACAAATCTATAATCTCAACACTCTGGAGGCTGAGGCAGGAGGACTGCAATATCAAGTCCAGTTTGGGCAATTTAGTTTAGCAAAACCCTATCTCAAAAAAAAAAAAAAAAAGATAAAAAGGACAAGGGCTGTAGCTTGGTGTAAAGGTTCTGAATTCAATCCCTAGTATCATAAAAAGAAAAAAATTGTTTTAATTAAAAAATTCCCTATTTTAAAAGTTTATCAATGAAGTCAATATGAAAAAATAAAAATTCTGTCAACCATTATATAAGCTGCGCAAAGATTGGGGCGGCGGTTAGATTCCATCATGTCTCCCTTATACTTCACCACCTCCAGCTCATGAACACTACATTAAAGTCTCCAAGGATGGAATTCCCAGGACTTAGCCCAAATATTCCAACATGGTGGTATATGCATTCCCATACCTCTACCTGCACTACCTTCTTCTGGATGATTCCTTGTTTCTCAGGCTGTGTCAGGTGCCCTGCCTGACACCTGACATATTATTTTGCAAAACCATCTTAGGGTGCATCTTACATCATTCCTCTAAAATGTGAGTCACTTCAGGGCAGGAAGTGAAATTAATCATCTTTGTCTTATTACCATCTGGCATAGTGACCGGCTGCAGTCAGTAAATGTTTATGAAATGAATGAACATGTGAACGAGCATTAACGTTTTGAACTTTGGTCTATCAGCTGCTAGAAAGGTTTAGTTAACACTCAAATGGCCAATAAATAAAGGACAAAGATTCACGTTCATTTCTAAACAAGAACATGAAAATTGAAACAATGGGAGACCATCCTTGGGGAAAATGTGGAAAGCTAGACATTATAAAAAGCTGGCAAGGAAACAGAGGGATAGGAACAATGAACTGATGTTTAGAGGGATTTGGTATCACTGAGTAAAGGTGAGGATGATGAGGAAATCTAACTTGTAGGTATACATTCTGTACCTAGAACACAGTGTAGAAAATCTCACATATGAATGCAGGGGTCAGAGTACAAGAGTGGCATTTGTAATATCCTCTACACTTACCTGTGCGCTGGCATGATGGTTTGGATTTGAAATGTCCCCTCAAAGTCCCATGTGTTTGGAAGGTGACTGGCTCGTGGGGGTGCTAGGCTCACTGGCTGATTGGTCCCTCTGGGATTCACAGTTCACGTGCTGTTAGGAGGTGGGCCACCAGCAGTGTGCCATGGAAATGTGTATCTCTCTCCCTCGCTCCACTGTTTTTTCTACTTCCTGGCTGCCAGGATAGGAGCCACTTTGCTCCTCCAGGCCCTTCCCGTGTGCCATTTCTGCCCTGGACCCAGCTGGCCATGGACTGTAGCCATGAGCCAAAATAGCCCTTTCCTCTCTTAAGTTGTGGATGATGGGTGTGGTGTTCTGTCCAAGCACCAACAAAGTGGACCAAGACAGCTGTCAAGTGTCCAGTTAAGGAAAAGGAAAAACAATGTGGCATAGCTGTAAAAGAAAGAGAAAGGAGTCCACACAACCGGGAGTTGCAGCTTGGGAGGGGGATGAAAAGGGCAACGGTACCTGCGCTTCTAGAATCATGTTCATGACAGATGGTGGGTCCGAAACACAGCAGCTCCTCAGGGTCTGCCAGTCGCACCAGGCTGGAGGTTCCTGCAAGCCCAGAATCTAAGGAAAGACAGGAAAACCAATCAAACCACACCACTGCTTCTCCTTCTGTGAACAAGTCTCTGATGTTTCAAGCGATCTCTGCCCCAAATCGAGCTACCTGCCAGAAAAGAGAACTAACAGGGTAGAGATTGCTTCATGAGACTGAACTCCTTAGGGACCAAAGGCTGAATGAGAGGGCAGGACCAGGGCCTTTCCCTAGTGAGGAGAGTTTTCAGAGGCGTGAAGCTCGTCCATCTCCACCCATGAGATTCTTCTGGCTTGAGTGGTCTGTGACTCACTTTTCTTGCAGCATTTTAGCTTTGCGTGAAAGTTGCTGAAGAGACGTAGAAAGAGTAGCCTTTTCCTCTGCAATTTTCATTTTCCCTGGTGAGGCTCGAGACTATTTTGTTCCGAGGACCCGGGGAAATAAGCATGTGTTATACACGTGTCATGTGGCTGAGCCCCTGAATTTGTCTCCCTGAGCCTCTTCAGCTTGGATATAACAGGTGTTCCATAAAAACCTTTCACTTTTGAAGCTTTCACAGCCATGCATCCTTTTAAAACGACTCTGAATATTTAGTTTCATTTTGAAAGTCTTAAAAAAAAAAAAGTCTTCAAGACATAATATACATAAAATATACACAGAGGTCAAATATACATGTGAAACCTTTGAAGACTGCAGAACACTATTCCAATGTTAATTTTGTTATTTTTATCTTTGCTTGATGCAAATATTATTTGTAACTATTATCCTTGTTTGATGCAAATTACAATAATAAGAGTAGATAACACAGAAGCCAGATGGGAGGCCTTCTTTGTTCATGTAAAAATAGAAGCCTGTGTCGGGCATGGTGGCGCACGTCTATATTCTCAGCACTTGGGAGGCTGAGACAGGAGGGTCACCATGAGTTCAAGACCAACCTGGACTACATAGAGAGTTGAAGGCCAGCCTGAAATACATTGTGAGACCTTGTCTCAGAAAAGCAAACAAACAAACAAATAGAAGTCTGATGCACAGCAAAAGCCAAGTCTAGATTTCTGTTCCTTTTTATTCTTTTTTGGGGGCAGGGTACCGGGGATGGGTCACAAGGCCTTTACACTGAGTCTTTTTTTCCTTTTTTTAGTGTTTTGAGACAGAATCTTGTTATGCAGTTCAGGTTGGCCTTGAACTCACTATGCAGCTTCGCCTCAAACTTGCAGCAATCTTCCTGTCTCAGCCCAAGTACTGGGATTACAGGCATGTGCCAAACCAGGATTTTCTTTCCTTTTTAAATTTTTTTTTTTTAACTTTTAAGATAGGATCTTGCATGAACCTTGGCCTCTGCCCTGAGCTGGCCAGGGGCTGGAGGGGCGGCATGGCCCCCCGAGCACTATGCAGCGGCTGGGGAAAGATGGGTACAAGCCAGTCACCTGCGGACAGGAGACTGGGGAAGGAGGATGCTGGGGCCCAGCCCGGTAAGTGAAGCACAAAGCCTCATGTTAGCCAGGTCCTCCTGGCTGCCTTCAAATGGACTTCACTGTACTCTCATGAAGTAGATCCAAAAAAAGCCCTTAATGCAGGTGTGTTGAAGGATGGAAGGCAAAATAGCATGTATTGCTAGCAGGCCTACTTTTAAAATCTGATCTGGCCAGGAAAACTAAGAAACACTTCAAAAAAGAGCCAGTACTTAATGAAGTCCCAAAGTCCAACAAAGCTCAGAAGACTTGAACATGTGTGTAAGCTGAGAAGACCAGGAAAGAGTGAAAAAAATAAAGGCAGAAGCAAACACAGGAATTGATACAGCTGGAATCCCACCACGCCTGTAATCCCAGCACTTGGGAGGCTGAGGCAGGAGGATCATTGTGAGTTCGAGGCCAGCCTGAACTGCATAGCAAGACCCTGTCTCAAAAAGGCAAAAAAAAGGAATTGCTAGATTATGGCAGAACTCCACAGCTCCTGTGGAGGGGAGGCTGGGTGCCATAAAGGGATTTAGATTAAAGGTGTGGAGAAAAAAAAAAAGACAGGATCTTGCTAAAATTTAGTTGGTAAATTGGTCTGGCTAGGCTCAAATTTGGAACCTTGTACCTCAGCCTCTCTGAGTGCTGGGATGGCAGACATGCACCACCACCATTTTCTGCTTCTTAAAATAGTCCATCATATGAGAATAGGCTGAGGTCTATCACAGGAGGAGAAGCCTGTTTCCTTCTCTTGATGCCAGGGCCCATACCTTTTGATATACTTGAAGCTCCCCCTGCTTCTTCTGCAGCTCAGACTTTAGTTCTTCTTGGACAGCTGTGTCTGAAATGCAGTAGGCCAAGATCTCCAGGCACGACTCCAAGGGCCACCGATCCACAAAGCGTAGGGCCAGCTGACTTCTCAGAGACGCATCCTCCACAGGAAACAGGTAGTGCCAACCTTCCTTGTCTGTAAGACAGAAAAGATACCCAGAGGCAGCAAAACTGACATTGGAAGAGTTCAACAGCCTGAGTTACTTCTTAAGAGTGGGCTTTGTTTGCTCTCATTAAACAGGGGCTAGGCAGATCTTTAAGGTCCATGTGACCTTAACTACTTTTTACACTTGGAACCAATGTATGACAAGGAGAGATCTTACATGTTCCTTATGTAGATCTGATCATAGTCACAGAACCTTTGGAACAGAAAGAAGTGGGGAAGGACAAAGGAGAGGAGAGAAAAGGAAGGAAGGAAGGAAAGAAGGAAGGAAGGAAAGGAGGGAGGGAGGAAGGAAGGAACAGAAGAGGAAGTCTTCCATGTTTGGCATGCAGGACGTATAGCACTTTTTCAAATTCATCAATGGCTCTTCTAGTTTTCCCTGCAGTTTCCACTCTGCATCACATATAACTACTTGAAAGTTATTTCAGGTAAAGTTTCTTTCCTTGGATCTGCTGTCTTACTCCTCAGTAGATCTTCTCCCTCATACCCATTTTGTTGCTATAATCTTGGAGTTACAAAAAGCAGGCTTCAAGCAATTATGACTACAGCCTTTCAGTGGATTTATCCACCTTCTTCAGAAGGGATTTTCTACTTTCTGAATGGCAGTCAAACCTGATACTTAAGCCATTCCCTACAACACACCCTACTCTTGCTCTCCCTTATGCAGTGTTGTAGGTCACTGGCTTTCCATTCTGGTTATATGTCAAAACCTCCTTGGGAGCTTTTGTATGTATGGTGGTGGGTACTGGGAATTGAACCCAGAGACTTCACCCTGAGCAATAGCCCCAGGCCTTTTTTATTTTGAGGCAGGGTCTCACTAGTCACTAAATTGTCAGGCTGGGATCAAACTTGTGAAACCTCTTGCTCTTAGCCTTCCAGATTGCTGGCATTACAATATACACTCTCCCTCTTGGCTTCCAGGGTAGCTTTTAAAGCAGGGTTATCTGTCAGGCATGGTGGCACATGCCTGTAATCCCAGCTCTCAGGAGGCTGAGGTAGGAGGAACCTTACAAGTTGAAGACCAGCCTGGGCTACAAAATGAGCTCAAGGCCAGTCTGAACTGCATAGTGAGACCCTATCTCAAAAAGATAAAATAAAATAAAAGCAGGGTTGTCACACAGGCCTGCACTTTGTTGTGTAAATGAAGTTTCATCAGAATGCAGCTACGTTCACTCTTTCATGTATAGACTATGGCTGTTTTCATGCTACAATGGTCAAAGCAAGTGGTTGCAATAAAGCTGGCACAGCTTATTTATTTATTTACAGAGTTTGCTGACCCCTGTTGTAAAGTGATCCCTAGCTTCAACTTTATCCTGGGCTCCTAAGGGTGGTTCCCATGTTACTTGTTCTTTGTGGGATTTTAGAGTGATTCTGAGATGCAGGACTGAGAATATTGGCTACTGTTCCAAATGCCCATTCAAGGGCAGATACACGGGTTCTAAGCTCTTCTCCACCGCTTAGTAGTCTGGGCAAGTTCTCTGACTTCTCCAGGCCTTGGTCTCCTCTCAGTAAAATGAGGTTATCTGGCATTTTTCTCTAGAGTAATTATAAGAATTAAATGTGAGATAAACTGACAGTGAATGCTAAATATTACTGTTACCACCCATGAAAGAGAAAGGCATAGCCTTCTGCTCACCACACGCCACTGCACAGCTCAGGACCGCATCCCTTATGTTGCTCAGACCATCTACATCACGCCCGTACACATCGATGAGCTGAAGGGCCCGTGCCCAATCTCTGGCCACCAGGGCTTCCTCAAAGGCCTCGGTGAGCACGTCCAGGGCAAGGGGCGAATGCAGGCCCAGGAGCACAGTAGACAGTTGGGCCTGACCACACAGACTGGCTGCCAGACTCTTTCCTGGCTCAGAGGACCCACGGAGGGGCTCCCAGGCAGCCAACAGGGAGGCCTCGAGCATAGGGAACTGTTCCAGGAGGTGCTCACACTCTCGGGCCACCTGCCCCGCAGTCAGAGGCACCTCCCTGCGTCCACGAAGCTCCTTCCACGACAAGCTGGGCTTGCTGACCTTTGACCCCTGGGAAGTCCCAAGGCAGGCCACTGTAGACAGTAGCTTCGAGCAGGATTTAAGGAAGGCCAAGGCAGAGGAGGTGAGGGCTGGGGGCGATGAGTCCTTTGGGGAGGGGCAGGGCTTCTTCTCCGGTGTGGGATTCTTGGTTGGCCTAGGGGAGCTCGGTGCAGAGAGAGGAAGGTCATCCAGGAAGTGGGAGGTGTACTGCTGGGCCAGGACACCCAGCTGGGTCAGGAGGGATGATGTCTGCTGGCTTTGCAGAGAGGAGCAAAGAGTAAGGGGCTCACAGCAGCAGTTGATGATAACCTGTGGCACACTTAGGCTGAGACCCTCTCGGGCCAGAAGGGCTGCCAGCCTGGAGGGAGAGAAGCAGAGGGCACACAGAACCTGAATACATGGACGTCATCAATCAATCTTACAATTTCTTTATGCTTAGACAGCAAATGTAAATGAAAGCATTTGCCTCCCCTGCCGTATTTTTGCAACGCTGGAGATTGAACCCAGGGCCTCACACATGCTAAGTAAGCACCCTACCTGAGCTGCACTTCTAGATAGCTCTGGTTTTTTTTTTTTTTAGACAAGGACTCACTATATAGTTTAGGCTGGGCTTGAACTCCTTGTGTAGCCCAGGCTGGCCCCATACTTGTCACAATCCTTCTGTCTCAGCCTCCTAAGTGCTGGGATTACGGGTATGCACCATCATGCCCAGTAATAAGTTAGGTTTTTGTTTGTTTGTTTTTGTTTTTGGTAGACAGGAACTTGTTATATCGTTCAGGCTGGCCTTGAATTCACTCTTGAATTCACCAGGCTGGGCTCTAACTCGTGATCCTCCTGCCTCATCCTTCCAAGTGCTGGGATTACAGGGTGTGCACCACCATGCCTGGTCTCTTCTTTTTAACACACACACACACACACACACACACACACACACTCACTTATTAGACATACTACTCTGCCCCATGCTGAATAACATATCTAAGAGATCTGTCCTTACCTTCTATAGAAAGGGTCCTCATGATATCTTACAGCTATGAAGCCTTTCACTATGTGTCTTAACCATAACTTAACTTATCTGTTAGTGGACAGTGGGGTCTTCAGATCTGTTGTACATACAGCACTTTTCATATGTCTAATAAAGTTGCAGGATAAGGGAATATGAATTTGTAACCTTGATGCTGACAAATTGCTCCCTCACCAAGGCCATACCAATTTATAATCCACCAGCAACCCCTCAGACTGTTGACTGTCTTCCAGCCTACACAACTATTGATATCAAACTTTTAGATTTTTGCCTATATATAAAGATTCATCCGGGGCTGGGGATTTAGCTCAGTGGCAAAAAGCGCCTGCCTGGCAAGCGCAAGGTCGTGAGTTCGGTTCCTGGTTCTGGAGAAAAACCAAAAACCAAAAAAAAAAAAAAAAAAAAGATTCATCCGTAAGTCTCATATTTGTAACGAACATGTTAGCAGTGGCAAGAAAAATAAATACTGAATTTCAACATACTGTGTAGAATAAATGTCTAGAAAAATCTTCACTCTCTGTGGTGACCCCGAGCATAATCCAGTGAGGTTTTGCTGATGAAGCAATCTGCTAGCTTCCATGGCAGTGCTTCCCTACCTGTCTGGTGGAACTTGTCTCTCAAGCAGGAGATGCGACACAAGCTGGGAAGGACTCTGCTGCAGGAGAACAAAGGGATTTCCTACCTTGACCTCTATGTGCTCTGCAAAGGTAGAGAAATTGGCCTTTGTTTACACCACTGACCATAACAGCTCAGAACCCTGTTTCCAAGGGCTGATTAAAAAAAAGTACATGATGACAATACGGAGAACTAGGTAAGGGTATTCTGACATGATTCATGCTAGGTAAGGGGTATTCTCAACATGACACTGACCACAAGTTTACCTTCACCTGACCACTGTTTTAAAGACTTCAACCTGGACAAACTTAGTGGGCAGGTCCAGCCATAGAGAACTTGTTCTTACTCACTTCAACCTGAATGAAATGCGTGCTATACGGGTTGAGTATCCCATATCTAAAATGCTTGGGGGCTGGGGATACAGCTCAGTGGCATAAGAGCCTGCCTGGCAAGTGCAAGGTCTTGAGTTCGATTCGTGGTACCAAAAAATAAAAAAATAAAAAAATAAAAAAAAAAAATCAAAGTAAAAAATTTTGGGCTGGGGGTACAGCTCAGTGGCTTAAGCACTTGCCTAGAAAGCCTGAGGTCATCAGTTTGATTCCTGGTACCAAAAAAATAAATAAAATAAAATAAAATAAAATGCTTGGGACCAGAAGTGTTTTGGATTTTGGAATGTTTGCATATACATAATGATATACCATGAGGAGGGGACCCAAGTCTAAACATGAAACTTCTTAAAGTTTCATTTACATCTTATACACATGGCCTGAAGATAATTTTATGCAACATTTGTAGTGTACCTTATTTTAACTACAAGCTGTCAAATGTGGAATCCCCCACTTACGACATCAGGTTGGTGTGCAAAAAGGTTTTGATTTTGAAGTATTTAGAATTTCAGATTTTCAAGTTATGGATGCTCGCCTTGTACTTGCTCTATGCACTCAAATAAGAATCTGGTACTTTAAAAAACTTGATTCCTCTCTTGGGTCCTCAAATCCAAAATGGACCCAAGGTCTGACAGAGATATTCGTGAGTCACTAATTCCGTGAGATTTTATTAAGCACTCCCATGTGCTGTACAACTGTACTTAGCATAACAATGCATAAAACGGACAGACATGCGAAAGAGGAGAACCTTACAAATCTCATATCCTCGGCTCTTATTAAATCCCAGAACCTCTCACTAGTTCACCACTCTTCCTCCTTGCTCTATGTAATTACAAGCCAGTTTTGACTTCTAGTTTCTCTTTCTTGGTACTTACCAGGCTCAGAGCTCAAACTCTGAAGGAGAACAGCAGCCAAGGTGCTACAGTAGCTGACGAAGGTGCCCACGTAGTCAGTCTGTCTGCTGCCTGCTGGGGTCTGTTTGCCAAGATTCTTCTGCAGGAGCTGAGTCTGGATGTACACAGGGTGGGCCTCGGCCTCAGGAGCTTTCTGGGATGCCTGCTCCACCAGGGAAGAAAGTGGAGTACTCCTGGGCTCTGAGAGGGGTTACAGTAGGGGAAGGGACACAGGCTTTAGTCTGTGCATTCAGAACTGGGTCAATTCCTTGAGCCAATATGTAAAACTAACTCTTCTGGGGTCAGGGATTTAGCTCAGAGGCACAGCACCTGCCTGGCAAGCGTGATTCCCAGTACCAAAAAAAACAAAAATACAAACTAAGTCTTCTATGTACTGCCACAGGGTACCATGTAGTTTGGATACTATACTTACAGGGGAGACATAAAATCCTAATTTGGTTATCTGGACAAGTGATTCTCAGCCAAGAAGACCTTTGCATCTAAAGAAATCAGGGCATACAGTTGGGTTTTCACCCGCTGCCTCTGGGTGACATAGCTTTATGAAGAGCATGGTGATCTCTTGGGAAGGGTTAATCAGTACTTACTAAGTACCTGCTTCTCAACAGGAACGATAGCATGTACCAGCTAGTGGAGTGTTAGCCATTCTTTAATGAGAGGAGGTAAAGTTCAGCTTTGAGCTGTGCCCTGGCTAGCTCTAGGGCTGCTGGCTCCCAGTGTGGAGCTCTAAGCCTCAGCTCTGGAGTGCCCTTCACTCTCAGCTGTTTCCTCTCCCCAGCTTGGCCCCGATCCGCGTGTCTGTCCCTGAGCAAACAGCCTGTACCTGGCAGAGTTAGTGCCTCTCTCAGTGACTGAAGGACCTGCTCCAGCTGCTGGGAGAGGGCGGTGTGGCTGGCAACACAGTCCTCCGTCAGGCTGGGCCAGCACACCTGAAGCAGCTCGGTGATGCTGCACCGGGGAGGGGCTCCTCCCTTTTCTTCCACAGCCTCTATGGAAAGCAGACAAGAAAGACGAAGTCGGTCTGCTGCCCACTTAATGTTCCAAGTCAGGGAGGAAAAGAAAGGGGAGGGGGCAACTTACCTGACTTAGCTTGTCCAGCTGACATAAATGGGTAATTAAGAATCTTGCTAATTTGCTGAAGAACAACTGGAAACCCTCGAATGCCATCGGCACTGGGGAGGACTTGGTCTGGCCGTCGACCTGGAAACAGATGAAATGAGAGAGGATGCAGACAGTATGAGGTGCTTCAGGCACTGAAACTCAGTGTTTTAATATCTTCTGCAACTGAACTTCTCCAGTGTCAAGGATGAAATGCACGCAGAGCCACTTTGGGTGACAGCGTGGGTTGGGCTATTGACAGCAGCAGATTCAGAACCTGGCACTCCTAAGGAATCTGCCGCCCTGACCAAAGGGCTACTTCTTAGTGATTTGCTGATACCACCCTCAGCCATGGACTTGAACTGGGGTCACATCGTTCTTTCTCTAATCGCCTAAATCTATCTTCATATACTGGGTTCTCTAAAAATTCCATATACACATTTCGGGACGTTATTAACCTGAAGGAATGATTCTCCCTTCAATTTTGTTCCACTAAGTTTTCCCTTCACCTGGTTTACAGATTCGTGATGGTTTCAGGTAAGTAGGTTCACCCAGGAGGGGGCATGGAGTGTAAACACACACAAAAAATTTATTTAGCC
>NW_004955466.1:2392472-2413569 GCF_000276665.1 Chinchilla lanigera | reverse complement strand
TTTTTTTTTTGCTTTTTGAGTCAGGGTCTCGCTATGCAGTTCTGGCTGGCCGTGAGCTCATTTTGTAGCCCAGGCTGGTCGCAAATTCACAATGATCCTCCTGCCTCAGCCTCCCAAGTACTGGGATTACAAGCGTGTACCACCACGCCCGGCCTATTTAGACTTTTGTACTAGGGATTGAATCCAGGTCCTCACGCGGGCTAAGCACATGCTCTTAGCTTAGCTTTACCCCCGGCTCTCACTTTTACCAATTTTCAATGTTTATTGCTTCCTTGAATTTAACGATAAACTAGAAAAAAATTTTCCCAAATGACTACAGCCTGCTATGCTTTCTAAGAAGGTGAGACTTTCAACAGACTCTATGACATCAGGTTAGACATGAGTGCATATAACTAGTAAAGTTTTTCTTGTCCTCCTTTCCCTAAAAACAACTTTCTTGTGCAGATGATCACACCTCTCAGGAAGCTGGCTCCTCAGCTCAGAATGCAGGTGTGAGGCTAACACAGCTCACTCACCCCGGCTCTCCAGGCTACTGTTCAGACGCCGCTCAGCTGTTTCCAAGAGCTGCTTACAGGTTTTCCAGAGCTGGCACTGAGAGCAAGCGAGGTCAAATGCAGCCATGGCGGGGGGACTAAGGCCTTCCAGAACCTCTCTCAGGGGAGTGCTGGGCTCTGTCAGAGCCGTGCTGATCCAGAAGTCCTCCTGGAGGGTGGGGATGGGGTCTCCGGAGGTGCTGAGCAGCTTGTCGGTCACATCAGAGATGGAGTAAAATACTATCCCTGGACACCCAGCAATGGAGGAAAGAGCAATGGATTAAGACTCTGTCACTTTTATTACGCGAAGTAGTTATTTTAAAACTGTGGTTCCTCTGCACAGGATCTATGTATATTAGCAACACCATTATACCGCACTCTTATTGCATCAAGATAAAGGCAAAATAAATTCAGAATGTCAGGATGAAGGAAGTGGGCCAGGTATATAGCTCAGAGGCATAAGTGCCTGCCTGGGACACACAAGGTCTTGAGTTCGATTCGCAGTACCAAAAAAAAAAAAAAGAAGGAAGCCTTTTTTTCAAACTGGATGTAAAAGCAGTCTGAGAAGAAATGGATCTGTAAATTCTGATCAGAAAAGATCTCTACAATGCATTGCCAAAAAAGCAAGTTAGACAGCAGTATTTTTGCAGAGTACATTTCCAACAGAAATATAAAAAGGATGTGCCCATATTTTTTATATAGGCATGGAAAATTCTTGGGAGGATATATAAGGAATAATGTCTGATGGTAACTTGATATAAAGAGCCTAGACCACTAACAGATGTGACAGTGTGGGACAAGATTCCACTTTCAAGAAATAATGAAACTGGGCGTGGTGGCACATGCCTGTAATCCCAGTACTCAGGAGGCTGAGGCAGGAGGATCATTGTGAGTTCGGGACCAGCCTGGGCTACACAGTGAGCTCAAGGCCAGCCTGAACTGCATAGCGAGACCCTGTGTCAAAAAGAAAAGAGAAAAAAAAAAAAAGAGACAAGAAATAATGGAAAATGGGCTTTGGGGCAGTACAGCCATAGCTAAGACTCAAGACACGTGGATCTCAGGCTATAAATGCTAGTACACAACTTCTTCACTTCAGGAATAGTGAAATAACATATTTTATTGCTGAATAATTACATGCAGAGGAAATAAATTTCCAACCACTTCTAGAAGCCTGAGATAGCAGCCACAAAATGCATAGTAGGAACAGCTCATGCTCTATAGTATAAGTCAGAGGACAAGCTTCCTGGAGCACCTCTAGTGGCAAGTATGTGAACACCTGGTCAGGGAGGTTGGGTGCAGCTAAAAGAATACTCTCAATGTGTCAGGACTGCTGTTTTCCAAGGTAAATGTCTTGCTTTGGGTTTCTGCCTGCTACTATGAAAAGCCTATGATTTCAGTGATTTCTCCTCTTACACCTCCCACCCCCAGCTAGCTACCGTACCACCTGCGGTGGCAGCAGAGAAGTCTGACCTGCGGCTGCAGCGCTGCCAATGGCCTGCAGGGTTGAACGGCCACTGCCAGTTCTTCGAATGGTGCTGTTAGTGCCGTCTGAGTTCTGGTTTTCTATCTTGTGTTCCACTCGAGCCAGCTCCTGGATCACTTCCTGGTAGCGCTCCATAAACATTAGTTCCCCGGCACTGGGTGAGGACTTTAGGTTGAACATGAAGACCACCTGTCAAGGAAAAGAAGAACATGGCTGTGGTAGGCCAGCCGAGTCAGGGAATGGAGAGAGAGGAAGTCCAGCCAAATCATTAGACTGTAGCTCTAAGTTATTTGCTTTGTACGGTCAGAAATTCACCGAATGTTGTAACAGTAGATCAAATAAGAAAATAACTCATAACTTTTAACTGGTCCGTAAAGAAAACCATCAGAGACCCAGTAAAAGACACAACTTCAGAAGAATTATTTATGACTAGTACAGATGTAGGAAAATATTTGCCTTTACCTGTAAACCAGCAATTTAGGTAACTAGACTATTGTGTATGTAAAACAATAGCAAAATGCAAAACAGGAATCCTCTGGGGGCAGTACAGAGTTAAACTGTCATAATTGTTTTGAAAAGTAGTTTACCAATAAACTATAAAGCTACTTATTATTTATTTATTTATTTATTGTCTTTTTGAGACAGGGTCTCGCTATGCAGTTCAGGCTGGCCTTGGACTCACTTTGTAGCCCAGGCTGGTCTCGAACTTGCAATGATCCTCTTGCCTCAGCCTCCCGAGTGCTGGGATTACAGGTGTGCACCATCCCGCCCGGCTACAGCTTTAAAAATGTCTTCTGAGGAAGTAATTTTTTTGTGAGAAAGTTTTTAAAGGGATTAATCCAGAAGAGCTTATGCTTAAAGGCGATCACCCTAGTACATTATGACTATAACAAAGTTGAAAAGAATCTAAGTGTTGGTCAGAAGAAAAATGGAGAATGCTACTTCATCCTACTGCTATAAGGTCACTAAGTTCAAAGTTACAAGGTAAATGCATATATTATAATATAAAAAGCACAATGTAAAATTTAGATTTAAAATAATTTTGGCTATATAAAATCACCTGTATCTTGGAAAAACATTGGCTAAAAATACCCTGTATCCTTAATGGCGGTTGTTCCATACAATAAAGTTAAAAGTGACTTTATTTTCTGGCTTACACTTTGTGGTTATTTCTTAAAATACATAAAACTTGTTCTGTGACCAGCTTAAAAAAAATCAAGCTATTATTAAAAAATAAATCAATCAATCAAGGCTGAAGGAAGGGAGAGGTGGAGGACATTGAGGAAGTGTCACGGGACTCCCAGCCAATTTCCTTTATGTTTGGGCTTAAGGAAGGCTGGGGAGCAACAAAAGCAACTCAAATAACCAAAAACCCCAATTTTAGGACTGAGTATGTAGTTAAGTTGTGGGTGCTTGCAGATATGTGCCAGACCCTGGGTTCCATCCATAGAATCACAAAAACAGAAGGACAAGAAGAAAGCCTGGGGAAGGTCCCATCTTCCCAAAGAATCATCATGATCATTATCCTTAAAGTAGGAGACCTAGTGAGGCATGGTAGCACACCCAGCACTCGGGAGGCTGAGGCAGGTGGATCGTTGCAAATTCGAGGCCAGCCTGGGCTACAAAGTGAGCTCAAGGCCATCCAGAACTGCACAGCGAGACTCTGTCTTAACAAAAAAAAAAAAAGTAGGAGACCTAAAATGATCAGAGGAAGCACTTTAAATTCTTTTGTTTTTCTCCTTGAGACAGGATCATGCTAAATTGCCCAGATTGGCCTCCAACTTGACATCCGTTTGCCTCAGCCTCCGAAGGAGCTGGGATTATGTATGCACCACGCTGCCCAAGAAGAGCCTGATTACAGCTCCAGTGTTAGTGAACCGTCAACATTCTACTCTGCTGCCCCCTCTGCTTCTCAGATATTGGCCTGGCATTATTACTGACAATTGTCTGCATGACAATTTTTAAACTACATGAAAATGTGGCCATGCTCCAAGTCAGGGCACAGAGAAAGAAACAAAATCATCTCCGTGATTTGAAGTGGGAGACTGTGGTTAAATATTTTCTTTTGCCTTGTTAAGACGCTGTTTATGTGAAGAACACAAACAATTTAGCATCTCTGAATCTGCGGTGCTGAGGACTGGATCTGAACACGCGCCCTCTCCCTTCTGCTGCTCCTTTCTTTGCTGTTCTGCAAGTGCTCCTGAGAAGCTCTGGAGTCACATGCATCGAGCTTTCCTCGAGGCCCGGGGGGTGGGGGGTGGTCACAGCCACCTGGGGGCTGACTTCGCATTCTTCACTAGGATGAGGTGCAGCAGAGGCTCCCCTCACCTGATGGGCTTCTGCGAAGTTCCCCCGGAGGATACAGGATGCTAGCATCGACTCCGGTGGGGAGAACATCATGGGGAGGAATGAACTTTGAGGATGGGGCTGCGATCGGCTCTCCAGCTCATTCCGCCCAGACACAGCGCTCAGACTGCCCTCTGTGGAACACAAGGACATGGACGCGAAGTCAGGGAAGCAAGAGAACTTGAGGAAAACCATACGGCTGCTACCTCCAACCACACTCTTACCTTCTCAAAACCCTTCTCATAAAGGGTCTTCATTTTTCCTCAAGTGAAGGGCTAACCTATGCTATCATCACAGAAAACCAGGCCTGTGTAGCACCCGCCACTTCTGCCGGGCAATCACATGTTTCTCTCTGCTGATGGGTTCCCCAGCTGAGGGTGAAACCATGCAGTTCCTTTTCCCAGCTGAAATCTGTTTGGCCATCTGCAGCACCAGTTTTCTTAAACACAGGCTGGAATTTGGCAGCTGGTTGGGACCTACATACCTGAAGTACTTGTGCTCAGTTCACTACTCATACTTTCCAGGGATGGGTTGGAGCCTCTGTCCCGGCCATCTAGAAGGATCAGGAAGAAGAAACTCAATCAACTTCTTACGGTGCAGAAAGTGCTGGCCTGAACGTTAAGATCCAGACAGAGTAAAAGGATAATGGGCATGCACGCTGTTCTTTCAAGGGCAAAGGGTAAGTTCCATAGGGCCCCAGAGCTCATTTGGGTTGCAGCCTGTACCAGTGGCCTCAACTTGTGGGTCTTACAGCCCTAAGAGCTTTCCAGGTATTTCTAGGGGTCAATGGTCGCCATGTGCTCAATAAGCACTGGCAATAGTCTGAGAAAACAAAATCACAACTACTACAACCAGGAAGTAACAGGATACAAAGGGTCTCAGTGTTTTTTGACATAAAGAAAAGGGTATTCTCAGACTTGAAAAGGTAGGGAACTAAAGCACGAGGCCTGGCCTGCCGAAGACCACCACACTCAAAGGCCCGGAAGAAAAGCTTTCTGGGAGTGCTAAAGCTTGCCAATGGAGACTCACTGTCTCTTAGTATGGTTCGTGAGGATTGTATCGGCCTATGCAAGGGAGCGCCCTTGGCTCACTGGGCTGCCCTTTAGAAGGAGTAGGCAGCTATGAGAAAGAGACATGGGTTTTAACTCTCGGGTAAGTCTAGTGAATGCAAACTGCCTTCTGACCCAAACCAATTACTTGAGCAGCTTCAGGGCCTTAGCAACCATCTGTAAAGTTTTTCCACGTTTCTCACATGGCACCCTCCACCCTACCTAATATGTTCACCTTTCTTATTGCCACTTTGCTGCTGAGTATTCATTTTTTAGGAGCTCAGTTCAGGAACCAATTTCATGTAATCTCTTTGCCTGACTTTTGTAGGCTGGTGTTCCCTTCTGAGAGGTTTCTTCTGTCTCCAGGTAGCACCTCAGTTTAGTTTGTCATGTGTACTGGATATTCAAGTGATTTACACATTCTTTAGAGGCAAAGGCTTTGTTCACGCTTCATTCATCTTTGATACCAAGTATTATTGTTCAGCACATAGGAAACTCTTATTATTTCTTGTTAATCATGTAAAATATTGGCACCAAAAGCCAGAATGGAAATTTGAGTATCTAAAAATTTAAGAAGCACTTCTGCGTAATGATACTGTATTAAATTTCTCAAAGAAAACTTAGTCAAAAATCAAAATAGAGAAAAAGTTATAGCACATAATGGCAATCTGTTTCATTAATGCATAAAAAGCTTTCTGTAGTTCCACAAAAAAGATGAACCCACCAGAAAAATGGACCTTACATATGATTAGGCAACTCACACAAAAATATATACAGCTAATAAATGTTTGAAAAAAAAATCTCAATCAAACTACAGAAAGTTAATATTAAACAGTCAAACATCATTATTGTATTAGTTATACTGGTAAAGATTTTTGAAATTCTGGTATTATTCATTGTTGACTACTATATGTGTAAATAGGAAATTACATACAGCTGATAGAAATATAAATCAGTTTACATTTTTAGGCAAGGTGGTAATTTTAATTTAATGTAAAAACACCACTGACCTAGCAATTCTGCTTTGTCCTAAACTCACATAAGTATTCACAGATATGTGCAAGATTATTTTCTATAGCTTTTTTTAAAAAATTTTTTTCACTGCTGGGGATTGAACAAGGGGCCTCCCACATTCTAGGCAAGTGCTCTAGTGCTAAGCTACAATTTCGGCCATCTTATTTTGACACAGGGTCTTGTTAAATTGCCCAGGCTGGGTCTTATTAAATTGCCTCAGCCTCCTGAGTAGCTGGGATTATAGGAATGTACCATCATGCTTGGCTAGCACTGCTTTTTAATAGTAAAAAACTGGACACAACTTAAATGTTCAAGAACATATTTATGAACGTTATATAACATGGTATAGTAAGCAGCATTTAAAGTAAGAGGAGGAAGCCTGGTGTGCTGGCATACACCTATAATCCCAGCACTCAGGAGGCTGAAGCAGGAGGATCCCTGTGAATTTGAGACCAGCCTAGGCTACAAAGTGAACTCAAGGCCAGACTGAACTGCATAGTGAGACTCGGTCTCAAAAAGACAAAAATAAATAAATAAATAAATAAATAAAATAAAGTGAGAGGGGGAAAATTTCAATATATAGCATGACACATCTGTATATATAACTGGATATAACTGAAAAAACAAGCTGCCAATCATCTATCTGTCATCATCATCGTCACACACTGTATACATGGAAGGATATATATAGTATGTTTGTACTGCATGGAGAATTTCTGGAAGATTACTTAAGAGTTAACTTAGGGGAGTGGGACTAGGATATTCTTACAGCACTTCTGTTTGACCATGAGCTCTACCTTAAAGGATATTAGACAACTGGTAATATACTCTTGCCTGGCATATGAGAGAAAGCAAGATACGGGGCGAGAGCTCCTCAGATTACCTGCCCTGCTCCTTCTTGTCCGACGACCCCTGCGGAGACTAGAGTGCCGTGTGGCAATGGGCAGGTACCTTCGGGAAAGTGGCTCCTCTGAAATAGCAAATATAAGGAGTGATCAACTTGGGTGTGACCTTCCGCCTGGGGAGGCAGGAAGCCGATGATGCGCTGATATCCGAGACATGGCTGCTATGGCGATATGCCCTGCATTAGGGTGTGACTGTCATGCAGTTCTACCTCTGTCCCTCATTTCTTCTCCCTCCCCACTTTCTGGGCCTACCAGTTCTGCTCCCTTCTCTCACCTGAGCCCTGGTTGCTTGTTATCACCTTATATCTCCACTGGGCCTCAGAAAGAACCTTAGAAAACTGGTACAGGCGGCTCTGCAGTCCATCTCTGCTTCCTGTGCAGCTCTGGCCTTCCAGAAGCGTTGCCTTATCAGGGGGGCTGTGGCCACTGATCTTATCCAGCTGCTCCTGGAGGAGCCCAAGGAAGGCCCCCATTGCAAACTCATCAGCCAGGAATCCATTGATACCATTAGTAAAGTGCTTTAGATCCAAAAAATTGCTATGGGGCCCTGGGGAGCTGTCTTCGGACTGTGCTTTTAGACAGCTTGGTACTGTATGAGCCAGGTTCCTGGGGGCTCCAAGGGAACCCCGTTCTGACTTCCTCTCAGGCTGTCCTGCATGCTGAGGGCTTTCTGATGGAGACCTCAAAGCCAAGGGGCCTTTCCCCTCGGTGTCATCATCCTCAGCATAGTCTTCAGGCAGGTGAGGCTCTGGGTGAAGATCAGTAGAGGTGATGAGGAGCAATGAGAAGATGTTTTCTAGAAGTTCCAGGCACAAAGAGTCAGGGACGCTGCACAGATACTGCTGACACCTGGCCAGGTAAGTCGAGAAGAGACGTGAAGCACCTAAAGAAGCATGTGCGAGAGAAAAGGCAGGGGAAGAGAAGGAAAGGGAAGACAGAGATTAGGACTATTCCTTGCCAGACTCACAACTTTCTCACAAGTTTAACTCATGCAGTGTTTAATGACTAAGGGAATGAGGGAAGAAAGAAATACAAGTGATTACGCAGCCGTGTCTCTTCATGATTGGCAGCAATATTCTGCTATTTTAATTAAAAAGTAGAGCTCCCTGAACACTCATTTGTTTTCACTTTTTAAATGTGATAGGGCTGGGGAGATAGTTCAGTGGCACAGCGCCTGCCTGGCAAGCGCAAAGTCCTGAATTCGATTCCCAGTATAAACATCCCTCCAACAAAAAACAATAAATGTGATATTATTCTTCATCTCTGACAGATAGTCCATATTTCAGTTCCAGGAATGAAGGCAGCATGTGGACTCCTTATTCTTTATTCTATTGTAATCCCATTGTTAAATTAAAAGTGAAAAAAAAAAAAAAACTAAATTAAAGGTGATCACAGGCTGCTTAGATCTCTTATGAAACACTCAGTAGACAAAAAAATGACCATGCTCAGAGGTAAAGGGCTATTCTAAAGCTAGAAGTAACAAGGAGCTGAGCACTCATAGAAGGTAAGTTAAGGAATTTAGGCTAAAAAAAAAATGAGAGCAATAGGACATTAAGTTTCTACCTCCACACTGGATAATGTAACCTACAAAATTATCTTACGGGTTTACAATTAAAAAATGAAATAGAACAAAAGACAGAAAAATAATCTCAAATGTGTTCTGTTTGGAAAAGTAAGTATTGTTTAAAACTTTGTTTATACACCACACACACATTTGGACACATAAACACACAAACTGTATACCTAGGCACAAACTGGGGTGTGATGTGAAATGACACTGTTATTGTGGATCATAGTTAAAGAAAAAATGGGCGTGGTGGCACACTCCTGTAAGCCTAGCACTTGGGAGGCTGAGGCAGGAGGATCACTGCAAGATCGAGACCATCCTGGGCTACAAAGTGAGCTCAAGGCCAGCCCGAACTGCATAGCAAGACCCTGTCTCAAAAAGATAAAAAAAAAAAAAAAAAAAGTCATGGAGAACCTATGGCACGCGTGCTGCAGCAGGCTGTTTGTATCATTGAACGCTCTGAAAGGTTTACCATCACTGCTCTAGGCAATCATAAGCAATTCACTTGTTTCATTGAGCTGGTAAATGGATGGCATTATTACTCAACTCCATAAAATCAAAGCCATCTCAGTTATGGTGAGAAAGGGCAGCCACCCAAAGCACCCACTGGGACAGGCCTTGCCAGCAATGTGCCAGGGATGGGGTGGGGGGTGCCGTACCTGGGGAGGGGACAGAGTCCTCTGCGGCCAAGGCCGGGTCCTCAGAGGGGCTGTCTTTGCAGTCCTGGCACTGGGAGTACTGGTGTGAGTTCACACAGAGGGCATAGATGGCATACTTCATGGCACAGAAGCCCTGGTAGAGGGTCAGATTCTGACACTGACTCAAGTGCTCGGGAACCAGGGCACCAGCAGAATCTGAATTGTAGAGAGAAGCAGGCAGAACTTCAGTTAATTCTTTCAGCCTAAGCAGCCAGCATGGCTGAACAGGGAGAGGATGTACTTGTAGGTTCTTATCCTCCTCCTTTCTGTGAATCTGATCTCCACCCCTTCCAGGTCTTTCTTCTAACCAACATCAACTTTCTGTCCCCTTTGCTTCCTTTTCTCCATGAACCTACACATCTCATGCCTCTACATGCCACTGTCACCCAGGGTCAAGTTTTACACCCTAGTCCCAGCCCTATTATTGCTCCATTTTTGCTTTTCTCAAGTTCAAGTTCTAAGTGTATCCCCACAAGTCACCAGGGGTCACACTTAAAATATTTCTTTGGAGGGCTGTGTATGTGCACGTTAAGGCCAGAGTCTTAGTTCCTGTAGGAAATCTCTTAAACAAGTTGTTGATCTTTCCAGGAAAATTACACAGAATATGATAACACTGATTTTGCAATCAGTTGTAGGTCCTTTTGAAATAAAAGCAGAGCAGCATCCAGGCTGGGAAATACCTATTGCCATACAAGAGAGACTGTTTCTCTCAAACATATGCATCCCTGGTCTGTATGGCAGGCTGTGACTACGCTATGGTATGATTTTGACAGCAAAAAGACTGGGCTTGTAAATAGGGTTTTGAATTTCAAGCAAAGATTAACAGTTAAAATGTTACTGTTTCAGGTAAATCTTTTGTCCATACCTCTTGATCTGTTTCAATAGCGTATGAAGGTGATATGGGAGAGGAAGGAGGGCCCACTTTTGTGCTGTGGGAGAGCTTATGACATGAAACCGTCCCTCAAAAATTTCTAAGGACAAGGCTATGAATGCAGATGTCAGGTCCTAATTTTGTTTCACTGGGATGAGGGTGTGCCGGTGGCTTCTGAGATCATTCCACAGGACAAAGGATGTGGGACTGTGCCCATGAGATTCCCTACGCCTCACCCAGAACGGGGAGGACCAGCCTGATATCCCTTGATCTAATAGCACTCATTTGGAGGACACCTGCTGGACCACTTTCTTGACAGACAGCCCAGTGATCACATCTAGACAAATCTTCCATCGGAAGAAATATGTGCAGAAGGGGATCCTGGCCAGATTGTTCTGTCAGCACCTCACCGTGCTCTTGTTGGAGGTCCTTGGCCGGCACCTTCTGTA
This sequence comes from Chinchilla lanigera, assembly GCF_000276665.1. NCBI lineage: Eukaryota > Metazoa > Chordata > Mammalia > Rodentia > Chinchillidae > Chinchilla > Chinchilla lanigera. The sequence continues at coordinate 2,402,654 of NW_004955466.1, read as the reverse complement.
AGAGCTTGAGAACCTCTTCCTCTCTGAGGGCTGGAAGGTTGGTAAGGTGATGGAGAGAGTAGAGCACTGAGTGGCTGTCTCCGCCATGTAAATGACACAGGAGATCTCTCTTTGGTATGGAGTTGCTGAAAGCGGAAGTTGGGCGGATGGAAGGAGAAGCAGCTATATTATTGTCCTGCAGAAAGCTCGTCTTTATTTCCTTTCATTCTTCTCAGGCCCATAACACCAGTTTTACTTCCTCAGTCTCTACTTTTGAGTAGGTCTGGGGTAGAGCCTCTCGTGTATTTATCCTCAGGGAGGTACATCTGTCCAGAGAGGACCCAGAAGGGGCCTTTCTGGTAAGTAGGGTCTAGAAAGGGCCTGCAGTTTCAATTTCCCAATTTCTATACTCTCCCTAGCTTTGAACTGACATAAGCTCCGCTGGGGTTACTTTGAGCAAGGCCCCTTCACCACTTCCCCCTCCACCTGTTCTACTTCAGAAAGTGCTGGTGAGGTGGGTGAAGAACAAGACAGCAACCCAGAGCCAGGCTGTACTCAGGGAAACGTGGGGCTTCACACACAGTTCAGTGAGCATTTGCTGAACCAAAGTATGATCCAGGATAATGTATGACTAAGGACGCGGATGACACTTGCTATGTAATTGTGGGCAAGTTACTTAACACCGCCAGGCTTCAGCTGTTTTACCTCTCAAATAAAGATAGTATCAGTATTTACCTCATACAGTTGCAGAGAGGTCTGATTATCCAGGTGTAGGACTTAGAGCATTGCCTGGCCTATCGCTAGTGCTTAGGAAATGTGAGCTATTGTTGTGTTTATTACTGTCACCCTGAAATTGCCTCTGGTTATGCTCTGATGTTGTAGAGAAGATAATCATTAACTTAGGTTTTTTTTTTTCCCCCCAGCTTAATAGCTGGAACAATCATTCATGACTGGTCAACGTCATCGCCTCAAAATATTCACTGTAGGACACGTGGAGCACGGGGTCAGGTGTGCCGGGCGGTGGGAAGGGGCTGACCATCCAGACCCGTACCTGCTGTGCTGCACACACCACTCCAGGACCTCCAGGTGGGCCCACAGTCCGTCACAGGCGTCCCTGAGAAGCTCATCGCAGCCTTGGTCCTTGTCAACAGGAGGAAGAAGATGCTCACTCAGGTATCTGACATCGGACATTGGGACCAACCTCCCATTCTGCTTCTCCCATTCTCCCAATCACAAAGCCTCAGGGCACTCGCTGATGGAGCGCCCACGGCACAGGGTTAGCAGTGAGCGTTACCTGGGGCCTGTGTAGTGTCTGGAGCAGCCTCTTTGCTGACTCGAGGCTCTGGCAGTGTGTCCAGCCAAGGAGCACGAGCAGGTGCCTTAGAGGCCTGAACTCCCTATCCAGCAGGCAGCCAAGGCTTGGGAAGTCTTCCTCTTTCAACAGCGTTAGTGCTGTCACCTGTAAGCCGAAGAAGGCCGCGGTAGGCCGCTCTGTGCACTAGGAGGGCGTTCCATCACGCTGCTCGTTAGGGGAAGAAGCTACTGAGTTTAGTGGGGAGATTTCTGATAACCACCAAGTGGGCAGTGGCAAGCAATAAATGTTCATAGAAGCACAAGACCATAATGGAAGCTCTCATAGGCAAGAATGACTTCTGTTATAATCCCAGCTCCCAGCACAGTATACAACACACAGGACAAGATCCAGAAATAGCTGCTAAATTAAGTTCAGTTGCACTCTGGAAGGAAAAATGTATTTTTGTTTTTTAAGGCAGAGTCTTGCTATATAGTTCAGACTGGCTTTGAACTGATTATGTACCCCAGGCTGGCTTTAAATTGATGGCAATCCTCCTGCCTCAGCCTCCCAAGTGCTGGGATTACAGGTGTGTGTCAGAATGCCCAGTTCAAAAGGAAAAATTTAGCCAGGCGTGGTGGTACACGCCTGTAATCCCAGCACTCGGGAGGCTGAGGCAGGAGGATTGTTGTGAGTTCGAGACCAGCCTAGACTACAAAGTGAGTTCAAGGCCAGCCTGAACTGCATAGCAAAACCTTGTCTCAAAAAGTCAAAAAAAAAAAAAGGAAAAATTTAGAGTAATTCTCCCATCAGTTATATCATGCAGTGCTGCCATGGTTTTTTCTCTTATACCTTTCAGGAAGCTGAGACATACCCAATATCTTGTTTCCTGCCAAAAGGCCAACATAAAGTGATACAACTGTGGTTATGAATGGTCCTGGTTCCCAGCCTCCTCTCCTGTGGGATTGTGGGATGGATGGAACCAGTGACTTGCCACTAATCAGGGTGCTTGTGTCAAATAAATGAGTGACAGGGAGGTGAGGAATGGAAAAGCCCAGGCAGAGTTCAGAATCCTTTTGTGATGGAGAATAAGTAAGCTCGACCTACCAGAATCTGCTCAAGGAAGTGCTTGCTGTTGCTCAGGCAGTAGAAAAAGGCCACTTTCCAAGCCTGGGCTGGGTTGGGGGTGGAGAACAAGGTCAGCATTGTCCGCTCAGGCTCTGGATGATCCGGGGAGACTGAACACAAACCAGAAATGGTTACCGGGACATCATGAGCTCTTCTTTTCTAAGCCAGAGCCCATTTGAAAAACCAACTGATGTGAGAGTAGGCTGTTTAAAAAACTGAAACCAGGTTTCCTATGCTTTATCTTAAAGACATCTTACTTCTCTCAGGAGCTTCTGCAAAGCTACTGTTTTTATTGTTCTTTCCCCCCCATCTCTTCTCCGCCCCCCACATCACTCTGTCTTGGGTAATGGGTAAAACGTGTAAGAATCTAACCCATTTCTGCTTAGCTGCTCTATGAGGGTCCCGAACAAGTGAGCATCAGTCTAGAGCAGCGGTGGCAAACCTGTGGGATGCGTGCTGCAGCGGCCCGTTTGTTATCACTGAAAGCTCTACAAGGTTTGCATTGCTGGTCGAGGGGAACTTCAGAGAGGCTGGGCATACTGGAATTACCAAAGCACAGAAAAAGGGCCGGCCGTGGCGGCTCACGCCTGTAATCCCAGCACTCAGGAGGATCTTGCGAGTTTGAGGCCAGCCTGGGCTACAAAGTGAGCTCAAGGCCAGCCTGAACTGCATAGCGGGACCCTGTCTCAAAAAGACGACAAACAACAAGAAAAAAGCACACAAAAAATGAAGAACGGAACATACCTTTCCCAGACGTGGTGGCCCTTGGTGGCTTTTCTGCGACCTTTTCTGCATAGGTGTGGCCATAGAGGGACAACAAGCCCCGTCCAGCCTTGCGTACCAGGCAGCCAAGCACCTGCTCCTCCTTTAGGGGACTTCCCTCGGTCCTGCAGGCCTCCAGGAGCTCCTCACACAGGACACGCAACTCAGGCCCAGGGGACTCTGCAGGGCAACGCAGAGTCCGCAGCGCTCTGTAGATGGCATCAGTGTCCCCAGGGGCCCCAGAGGCAGGCCCGTGCAGAGCCTGCAGTGCCTTTCGAATAAGGCCCACCAGTGCCTTCTGCAGAGGCCAATGACAGAGGCTGGTGCCGTCATCTTCCCCAAGCAGGAGCTCCAGCAGCGCCTGTGCTGGCTGGGGAGCCTGCCTTAGAAGGTCCCAGAGCACAGAGACAGCTTCGGAGGTGAGCCGAGGGGTCCAGCTCTCCTGTCTCTGACTTGCGTCAGGCGCGGGGGCTAATGTGCCTTGTGCTACAATCTCATACAGCTCCTAGGTAGAGAAGAAGAGAGGTGGCAGTGGGGATGGGGGTGTTAGCCATGTCTAGCATGTGACTTGTATGCAGTAGCAAACACTTCTGTAAGGCTTAGTATGTGCTGGCTCTGAGCTAGGCGTTTTACACAGAAGAATCAAATTAACTCTTACAACAACATTAACTACTTAACTACTATGGCAACTCCTTTTTTCCTTTAAATTTGGATGTCAGGTATTTTCTTTCAGCAATGAGAAAAGTCACTAGGACAGTATTTCTTCCATGTGAAATGAAGAAAGTCTTTAATCAGTAGCTAAATCTAATACTTTTTTTGAGACGGGGTCTCGCTATGTAGCCCAAACTGGCTTTGATCCTCCTGCCTCAACTTCCTGAGTGCTTATAGTTAGTACTTGGACAAGTACTTGTTATAGTTGGACAATCTCCCTCAAGTATTCTAAAACCAGGTAAGTTTACCCAAACTCTAAACTCCTCTCAAAGGGGCCTCTACCAGACCTTCTCTGAGAACAAAGTAGAGCTGATGTCTTAGAGACCTATCTCTGCTGGGTTGCAGAAAGCTGAGCTTGTTGAGTGACTGCTCAGGTGGCCCAAAGGTTCTCTCTCACCTTAAGGATGTCCTCTGGAATGTTATTCTGGAGGTCTTCTGACAGAAAAAGAAACTCAAGTTTTCTCTGGTAAACAGGTGGGAGTAACTTCTAAAAGAATTGTAAGAAAGCACAGAGATTAGGCACATACTTTAACACATTGTAAGTAAATGTGTCTGTCCTGATAGTCTGATGGCTTCTACTTTTCTAAAATAAAGCATTTTAAACCACTAAATTTCTTGATGTTTTCAGATACTTTATAAACAAAGTTAAACTTGGTCAAAAACCAATATGTAAAGCCCACACTGATTAGCCCTAAACTCAAAGGTTTATTAATTTCATGTGATTTTTTAAAAGATTTTGCTTTTTTATATTTCAATTTAATTATTACATTTGTATGCTTTTTTTTTTTTTTTCAGTGTGACCTTTTTCTTTATCATTTGAGCTTTCCCCCAGGAAATCTCTTTTGCTGTGTCTTTTTTTGGTTTTCTTTTTTTGTCTTTTTGAAACAGGGTCTCGCTATGTAGTTCAGGCTGGGCTACAACTCACTATGTAGCCCAGGCTGGCCTCAAACTTGAAGCAATCCTCCTGCCTCAGCCTCCTGAGTGCTGGGATTACAGGCGTGTGTCACTACAGCCGGCAAATTTTGGTGGTGGTGGGGTACCGGGAATCGAACTCAGGACTTCATGCTTGTCAGGCAGGCACTATACCTCTGAGCCAAACCCCCAGCCCCTTGTTGTGTCCAAAATACCCAGGTACAGGTAAGCTTGGCAGGGTATGGCTCCTAGAACCCTCTTTTGGTCCAAACCTGTTTTTGGTATTAACTATCTTTTCTATATGAGTTGTAGAAAAAAGTAAAGGGAGTGGGATTTAATATTTTCTAATGTTTACTGAACAGTTATACGTAATTTTACTTTTCATTTAGTTTCTGATCAAATAAACCTATGGCACATAGTTACATGGTTTAAAAATTATCTTTATTAGGTGAAATAGTTAGCAAGGCTTTTCAGTTACTCTAAACATGGAAAGGAAAAAGTGACCCCCTACTTTTTTGCAGTCCTAGGGATCCAACCTAGGGCCTCTCCCATGACAGGCAAGGACTCTATTGTGAATCCACAGCCCAGCCCAAAAGAAAACTTGTTTTTGTTTCTCTGAGATGAGGTCTCACTTTTTTGCCCAGGTTGGTCTTTAATGCATGAGCTTAAATGACCTTCTGCTGCCCCATGCTAAGCAGCTGGGACCCCACCGCACAGCTGACCCCTAAGTTTGGTAGTGAGATGGGCCGTCAGCATGGTCTAACGCAGAAACAGAGAGAGCTGATGACTTCCCCACACCTGCCTGCTGCCCAGTAACTTCCCTCGCCCACTCCTACTTACAACTCAAAAATGAGAGTCTGAGGCTAACGCTGACAAACAGCAAGTCAGAGACATCTGTAAATCAGGCCTCTGGGTAAAGCTTCTCAAAGATGAGTTTTATTGGATGCTAAAAGCACCGAATTAGCGTGTGTATATGCACCAGTTATAACACGAGATCACATTTCCTCCATCCATGTGGCCCCTAATGCCTTGTTGGCCCCGAGGCTTAGTCTGACCACGCCCTTCCCTAATACGCACCAGTGTCATGTGAATGCTTGCACAATACTAATGATTACAGGTTGGTGGAAAATTCATGCCGAGACGCTGAAGGTGACTGGCTAGTGTTCTATTGAGGATAAGAGGAAGGAATAGGGAAGAAATCTACGACGCAGGCCCCTGTAGTCTGGTTAAGATTTTAACACTGTCTAGAATCCTAAGGTCTAGTCAGGTTATGTTTATTTTACTGGTGAAATTACTTTAAGCATATTCAGGATCACAAAAGACTAACATTCACCCAACAGTCAAGACTTTGCTTAATGTTTCTAAGCACAGATTTCCGTGCTGTAAGGGCAAGGCAAGTTCAGTGGGAAAAAATAAGAATATACAAATATGTACACTTAAAAAAAATATACAGCTATATAGCTTCCCAACGAAGTAGAACTACTATTAATGATGTAGCCTAAGCCCATTGGGCCATTTTCTGCGCCTGTTTATCAAATGTACTTTTTCCTAAACTGTTTTTTCACCTTATGAAGTGTGAACATCCTTTCAGGTCACTGAAAATTTACTTACCATATAATTTTTTTGGTTTTGGTTTGTTTTTTTTTTTGAGACAGGGTCTCACTATGTAGCCCAAGCTGGCTTTGAACTCCCAGCAATCCTCCTGCCTCAGCCTCCCCAATGCTGGAATTACAGGAGTGCACCGCCATGCCCATCTTATATTTTCTTATGTATTATATTTGAATACTGGCACAATGTTTCATATATACTCTTCCATATATTAACTACTCCTGTATCCTACGAACATGGGGGTTGTTCCAAGTTCTCTTCTATTAGAAGCAAAGCAACAAATATTCCTGCAGCTAAAGTTTTGTATACATGTTTACGTATGTAGGGATAAATCACTGTAAAAGGCAGAAGGCAAATGAAGGAAAGGAAAAATAGAATCACTGCTTCAATCAATAATTAAAAAGCAAGATTTGGGCAGAAGGTGAGAGCCTGGAAAGAAGAGGCAACTACCAAGTTCCTAGATGAAGGCAACTCTAGGATAATGTAGAACTACTCCAAGAACACATGTGTAGAAGCTGGGAATGGTGGTGCATGCCTGTATTCCCAACACTTGAGAGGCTGAGGCAGGAGGATCACCATGAGTCTGAGGCCAACCTGCACTACATAGTGAGCCCCTGTCTCAAGAAATAAAAAGCAATCAAACAACAACAAGGAGAATACATGGGCAGTCTTGGTCCTTATACTCCCTGCCTCTCTGAGCAACAAAAATATTTCCACAACTGATTAAATAAGCAGGCTTTAAAGAACGAATCATCTGTGACAAAACAAGAACAACTCTTAGTTTGTGCTGAGGAGACAGGGGAGAGAAATCCACTGCTCTCCACGGTTGAGCAACTGTACAGAAAAAGAGCAACATCAGCACCACGGACGCAGCTCCTCTGCTGAGGGGAAGTTCGTTTGGTTTGACAAATTCCATGCTTGCATTAGAGAGACCCTGAGTCAGTGACAGGACTTATTTTCTTTGAAAATATTATTGCAGATAAAGTATTTCACCTTAAGCTCAATTGTTTCTTTTAAATCTCACTCAGTTATCCTGGGTTTCATTGTAGTTTCTTTCATCTTGCTTCTTTTTCCTCCCTCTCCTAGTGTTCCTGACATTTCTCTTTCCTAGACACTGAGGTACAGCCTGGAGAAGAGATGTATTAGGTCAGTAATTTCTGTTATCCTTCACAGCTCTGTGAAAGACACGTGCCATGCAAAAATGGAACTAAAAAAATTAATCCTGGTGACTGAAGGGAGTGAAAACAATAAGAAAAATTAGGCTAAATGATGATATTTTACTTTTTTTTTTTGTCTTTTTGAGACAGGGTCTTGCTGTGCAGTTCAGGCTGGCCTTAAGCTCACTTTGTAGCCCAGGCTGGCCTTGAACTCCCAATGATCCTCCTACCTCAGCCTCCCGAGTGCGGGGGATTACAGGCGTGCGCCACCACACCCGGCTAAATGATCAACATTTAAGAAACAATTTCTTTCTAGTCTATGTAAGCTAAAAAATAATATTGAGATAGAAAAAGCAGAAGACTGGGATTCAGATTTTGGTTTAACCAGGCGTGGTGGTGCACACCTGTAATCCTAGTACTCAGGAGGCTGAGGCAGGAGGATCGTTAGGAGTTTGAGACCAGCCTGGATACAAAGTGAGCTCAAGGCCAGCCTGAACTGTATAGTGAGACCCTGTCTCAAAACAACAACAACAACAACAACAACAAAAAAGATTTTGGTTTCAGCTCCATGAGTTTATGGTATACCCTTGGGCTAATGATGGTTCCTTACTTAAATCTTAAAATCTGAGGTTAAGTATGAAATTATCTCAGAAATTCCATTAATGGAGCTCGTCTGTAGTAAACACTGTAAAAAAGCTTTTAGCAGGCTATTTCCTTAAAATAAAACAAACAAACAAAACACACTTCTTCATCCATTTTCTCTCACTATTAATTTGCTCACCATGTTTTGATATCTGGCAATTTTTCAATCCATGTGAATTATCAAAGTACTATAGTGGAACTTCAACCTGTAAGATATTTCAGTGTTTTGGACTAGCGAAAATGAGATTTTCAGAAGAGAAGCCAGGCTTGGACTTGGCCTTTTTCTCAATAAACCTATTGTTGAATAGATCCAAATGTTATGGGCTCATATTTTATTTGGTATCTTGTCACTTTCAATGAGTTCTACAAAGCTCTTTGTAGGCACAGACTCATAGTAGTATTTAATGAAATGGCATAACCTCAAATGGTATTAAATGACAATGTATGTTAGTAAGTTAATGATGAATTTATGTAAGGAGACAGTAAGAATTTAAACAATCGTTATTGTCAACATTGAGAAGCAATAGGACCTACTTTGCAATAAAGGAAGTAAAAGACAGAAGGGAAATCCCACAACCACTCTAAGTTCTTCTCTGTCTTGGCCTTGGGAAAATTTAAATGTAAAACCTCTTACCTTTTCCTGGGCCAACCATTTTTCCAGTACAAGAAGCCAGAGCCACGCTAATCTTTGGGGGCTGATGTCCTGCCCACATCTGAAAAAGGTGAAAAGAAAGGAGTTTCTACAGATATTTTCTCTTTTGTAATCCAAAACTTAGAATTGACTCTTAGACTATTTTAATCCTGACGGGCTGGGGATATAGCTCAGCGGCACAGTGCCTGCCTGGGCAAGCACAAGGTCCTTAGTTCAACTCCCAGTATCAAAACAAAACAAAACAAAACAAAACAAAACAGGTCAGGCGTGGTGGCGCACACCTCTAATCCCAGGACTCGGGAGGCTGAGGCAGGAGGATCGTTGAGCACTCAAGGCCAGCCTGGTCTACAAAGTGAGCTCAAGACCAGCCTGAGCTGCATAGTGAGACCCTGTCGTCTGAATAGGCAAGTCCTAATGAGAGATTTTCAGTTGCATATGATAGTTCATTAAAATATCAATGCCAAGGGGCTGGGGACTTAGCTCAGCAGCACAGCGCCTGCCTGGCAAGCACAAGGTCGTGAGTTCGATCCCCGGTACCAGAAAACAAAACAAAACAAAAAAAACCAAACACAAAATATCAATGCCAGAACAGATCTGATAGCTTTTATAAACAGTTTCAATCCCACCTGCATATCCTCCTTTTTTATTTTTTTTGAGGTGTCTTGCTGTGTTACTTAGATTAATCTGGAACTCCGGGGTTCCGGTGAGCCTTTTGCCTCATCCTTCTCAGTAGCTGGGACTACAGGCACATGCCACTGTGCCTTTTTTAGTGTTGTTTTAAAACATAATAGTACAAAGAAAACCATATTAGCTAATGCTATCTAAAGAATACTCTTGAACATAGAATGAATCAAATATAAAAAAAAGGAAGTCATAAAAAATTATTTTTATCCGTATGAAATAAAGTTATAAGAATGTGTAATTCTCTCTTCCTGTAAGCGGCCTGAGGTGACCTGCGAAAATGGTTCGCTACTCTCTCGACCCAGAAAACCCCACAAAATGTGACATGCAAATCCAGGGGCTCAAATCTTCGTGTTCACTTTAAGAACACTCGTGAAACTGCCCAGGCCATCAAGGGTATGCATATCAGAAAGGCCACCAAGTATCTAAAGGATGTCACATTAAAGAAGCAGTGTGTGCCATTCAGGCGTTACAATGGTGGCGTTGGTAGGTGTGCCCAGGCCAAACAGTGGGGCTGGACACAGGGTCGGTGGCCAAAAAAAGTGCTGAATTTTTGCTGCACATGCTTAAAAATACAGAGAGTAATGCTGAACTTAAGGGTTTAGATGTAGATTCCCTGGTCATTGAACATATCCAGGTGAACAAAGCACCCAAGATGC
>NW_004955466.1:2367856-2391792 GCF_000276665.1 Chinchilla lanigera | reverse complement strand
CTAATACAATACTTAAACTGTGCTAACATTAACAGTTAAAGGTAAGGATAAACCAGAGAAAGACTAAACAGTACATTTGGCTCCTATTTATTACTATTTAATAGCACTGCCAGGAAGAACTTCATTAGAAATCTAGGATAGAGAAATCGGGTTACCAGGAGAGACGGAGAGGTCACAGTGCAAAAACAGGAAGTAGCACCAAGGAGGAAGGAATTCTTTTGTAGTGAATCAACAGTTCTACCTTTATTACCATGGGATGGCATGAATCTACATATCAGTATATTACATAAAGCTAGCAATAAAACATGAATGCAGATTTAAAAAGTAGCGCAAACCAAGTAAGATCTATAGCGTAGCTAACAGCAATGTACCAACGTCAGTTTCTTGGTTATGATGTTATTGCAGCTAAATGAGATGTCACAATTGGGAAAAGCTGGGGAAAAGGTACACCGACTGCTATTCTACTTCCTGTGAATCTACACTTATTTCACGATGAGAAGATTTAAGTGAATTCACTCTCAGTCCTTTGTTAGAGCTACAGTATCTTCAGTCTCAATCCAATAAATAAGAAGAGCGGGGTTTACTTTTTTTTTTTTTTATATTAGCATTTGAACCCAGGGACTTTGCACTGAGCTACACTCCCATCATTTTTATTTTATTTTGAGACAGGATCTTGTTACATTGCCGGGGCTGAGCTCAAACTCTCAATCCTCCAGTCTTAGCAGCCCAGAGGATGGGGTTACAGGCATGTGCCACCACATCTGGCTTAGGGTTTGCTTTTTTGGAGGAGAAACACTTTTCAATGTAGCTACACCATTATCTTTAAGGATAATAAACAAGAAATGGTTTCAGGTACACTTTGGTGGTCAGGTTTAAATCCAGTTTCAGATGATAAGCCAAAGCCAATAAATTGAAAACTAATGGGCATATATTTTACAGGTAAATTTTCAGAGCACATGAAGTATACTTTGCTTTTGAAAAATTCTTTAGAGGGTAGTTGAAGGAGGCACACGGACACGAGGAACCATGTCTCTCTAGCCGAGACTTCCTAGCGGGATAGGACATCCCTTACCTCAGCAGATCCGGGCACAGCACCAGCGCCCGAAGCACCTCTTCCACCCGCTTTGGGATATCACCGTGTGCCTCGTGTAGCTGAGGGGTACATGCCCGTGCCAGCTCCCACTCTCCCCTCCGCAGGCACTCGCAGAAAAATCCAAAAAGCTGCGTCTCGGTAGCAGTTTCCTCTTTTCCAAACGGATGATTCATTTTCCCAGCACAGAGTGCAGGGAGGTAGAAAGAGACGCGTTACTCGGAACACATTCTCAGTGGTCTCACTCGTGGAGCAGCTCCTGGAAAACAACGTACGAGTGAGAGAGACAGAAGCAAGACAAACCAGTAACTACGGGCCGGACCGGGAAAGGCGGACTTACTTTCATAAACACTGTTTTAAATCGGACACGTTACTAACTCTTCTGGAGAACTGTCGCTTTCTCCCAGGGGTAGATGCCATCTCTACGCAGATCCTACATTTGACAGTATCAGACTCTGCACTGGCGGGGGCTCGGGCTCCTAAGTCCACGTCCCTATTCCCTCCGAACGTTTTGCCCGGCTGGCTGCAAATCCCCAGGTGGTCGATTCAGCAGGAACACTCCTCTCCTGAGCCTTCCGTTATGGCAGAGGATGGAAGATCAGGGGAAAAATTGTGTCAGAAGAGCAGCGCGGGGTTGGGGAAGGAAGGCCGGGGACACTTCCTACGGGGGTCCTGGCGGGCACCCTCTTCTCTCCCGCGCCTTACACTCACCTGTTCCGGAGACCCGAAGCAATACAATTTCCAGCGCAGCCATGTTTGGGCAGGGTCAGGTGACAGATTCCGCTGTGAACAGTGGTGGTGGAGGCAGGGGTGACCAATGAGAGCGCCACTCCTATTGGCTGAATGAAGGGAAGATGCAAATTAAGTGCCATGTTTGTTTGAGACACGTGACAGGACCTCGCCCGACTAAGGAAAGCTAGGGCGCTCAGGAAGCGTTAAACCAACCAGCTTCCTGGCAGCGGCCGGTCCTCCTCAATTGTGACAGCTCCTCCCGGCAACACCTTTAGTTCTGTATTAGTCGAGCAGGTGGCGGGAACAGCTATGCTCGTGTTTCGTTTTTTTGCGCTTTCTCCCTAGCATTTATTTCATTTGAAGTCAACATTTACTTAGTGACTACCAGTGATAGTGCTTTGCCAGGGGATACCCAGTGCTAGGAGAGCTCGGTCATCCTCTATAGTTAATCTACTTGGGCTCTCCTACAATCTGAGAACTCTGCTTCACTCCATTCATTTATGGCCTCATTTTCTTTTCTTTTCTTTTCTTTCTTTCTTTCTTTCTTTCTTTCTTTTTTTTTTTTTTTTTTGAGACACGGTCTCACCATGCAGTTCAGGCTGGTCTTGAGCTCACTTTGTAGCCCAAGCTGTCCTTGAACTCACAAAGATCCTCCTGCCTCAGGCTCCCGAGTGCTGGGATTACAGGTGTTCGCCCAGTAATGGCCTCATTTTCTGACTTTTTCTTTTTCTTTTCTTCTTTTTTTTTTTTTTTGAGACAGGGTGGTTTTGCTATTTGGTCCAGGCAGGCCTCCAACCTTGCTAGCTACCTGCCTCAGCCTCCTGAGTGTTGGGATTACAGGTGTTTGCACCTCCACACCCAGCTACTGGACTATTTTTAATTGAACAATGTGCTCAGAGGCCCTGTTTTAGAAGTTGAATAAAATGTGCTTCCCTTTTTCAAGTGAGAGATGTAGGCCAGTCATTAAAATGCGGTGGGCTGCATTACGTGATAGAGACGAGGGAGTTGTGCAGGGGAGAGCAAAGAGTAAGCACAGGGTTTTCGCAAATATAATAATCTGAAACCAGGTCTTAACTGTTTGTCAGGTTTCCTCATCACAGCTGCCTTTACACCAAAACTTGCTTGGTTTCCTTCATGTTTAGTCAGAATCTTAGGTTTCTCCATGCATGTGTTTCACTTTGAATAATTTCAGTCAGCATTTCCCAAGCAATTTCAGCACCTAAATGGTGGTGAAAGAGCAAATTAAAACAAACAACCAGGCATGCTGGTACAAGCCTGTAATCCCAGCACTGGAGACGCTGAGACAGGAGGATCTCCGTGAATTCAAGGCCAGCCTGGACTGCACAGCGAGACCTGTCTGAAAAAACCAAAACAAACCAAAACAAAACCACAATAAAAACCAGAAAGCTCTCTTCCAAAAACTTCTGTGACAGGTAGTGGACTGTCTTCTATTCTCCAGAAAACATCCCTTTGGCATGTTTTTATTTGTTTGTTTGTTTTACACAGAGTCTAGCTATGTAACCAAGGTTGTCCTCGAACTCGCAGAAATCCTCCGGCCTCAGCCTCCTGAATGCTCATTAATCAACTTAAAACGCAGTTTTACAAGAAAGAAAATTCCAAGCAAGGTTTCCCGTGTTTCACACTCTCTTTGGTGATATTATTGCCCCATTTTTTGATAATCACTGCAAGGAGAAACCGAGGAGTATTCCTCTCAAAACCTTGTTTAGAGAGAGCAAACTACAATTCCCAGCAGGCTGCGGAGCCGACCTGCTCCTCTGACCACTTCTGATTGGGTAAATCGACAGGGCGATAACCAACCCGCGCTTCGGTTGTTGCCTTGCGGCGCTTTCCGCGTGGAGCTGTGTGAGGGGTGGGGAAATTTTGAAAGTTGGATCCTGTAGACCCGGTACTGGAAAAGTTTTCTGTGGGAGAAGTTGTGGGGCAGTGGGTGTGCTCATTATTCCTGCTGCCTCCCGGCCCGTGAATATTAATATCGAAGTAGCCGGTAGGGATTTGGTGGGGGGGCTCTGGCCTTCTTCGGGGAGGGAGGAGGATTGGAAGCTGCATTGTTGGAGAAAGCCTTTGTAAAGGAGGTTCTGGGTAACGTTTTCGCCTCTTTATTTCCCTCTCTCACTGCGGGCACTTTGGGGTGTGTGTGTGTGGGAGAAATTCAGGAACTGTCCCACTTGACAGGGTGTTGAAGAGAGCGGAACCTTGAGTCAGAACCCGGGATTCGAACGCGGGACCCCCGTGGGGCGGCTGTTTGACCTTGCGCGATTCTCACCCCGGTGCCTCTGTAGCCTTATCTGTAAAATGGGGTAAAAATCCGAAGCAGTGGGAACAGTGTCTCCACCATGAAGACTTTGCTTTTCCTGCTGGTGGGAGCGAGAGAGCGCAGTCTTCAGGGCTGACTTAACTCCCCTCGCTCACACGCGTACACAGGAGAAACACACAAGAGGCGTCATGACACGTTGGAGAGATTGTGGTACAGATATGTACACAGCATGATGGCAACACTGCGGAGAGGAAGAGCGACTGGAGGGAAGGTTTTGTGGAAGGAAGTCAGGCAGAATGGTGCTCGAGTAATCTTACTGATACCTTCCTGGCTGGAGGGGAGATACTCAGTGGCACAGCGCCTGCCTGGCAAGCGCAAGGTCCTGAGATCCATTCCAGGCTGTCTTCGTGGCTGGCGAACAGGTTATGTGAGGGGCAGCAAACGATGTTTGTTGAATGCATTGATGATGGTGATTGGGGACTCCGAGCACTATGGTGCCTGCCCCTGCGTGCTACAATCCTATGAAGTAGAGATTACAATTACCATTGTTTCACAAATGAGGAGACCTGTGTACTGGGAGGTGAAGTAAGTGCCAGGGAAGCCAGGACCTGAGCCTTACACTGGGATGTATGAGTGGGAATGAAGTAAGGGACCCAGTTTGAAAAGTTTTGAAAGTAAGCGTGGAATTTATTCTGTAGTCTGGTGGTGCCAGAGGACATTTTAGAGGATGAAAAGGGACCTTATAGGAAGCTACTTCTGGTAAGAATGTGACACAGACCTGACATTTTCAGGCCAATTTTGGGCTTCTTCCTGCCTGCTTCTATTGCACGTTTAAATAGCGTGCTTCCTGCGTGGCTGTGATTATTTGTGTACCTCTCGTTTCATCTCTCAAGTGTGAGTACCCAAAGAGGAGGAAATATACTAAGATGATTCTGTATCACAGAGCTTAGCCAAGTCTGTGCTTAAGTGTTTTTGGAAGGAACAAATACAAATGAGAGTAGGTTGGGTTTTTTCCTTTTTTCTTTTCTTTCTTTTTTTTTTTTTTTGTAAAATAAGGAGCGCCTAGGGGTAGTGTGCTGTAGTCCAAGCAAATGATGGGAATGACCCATCCAGTAACAGAACTGGTTATTGTTAAAGTTTCTGTATTTTCCGGTTTGCAGAGGTTTTTTGTTTTCTTTTTTTAATTGGTTGAATTCATCAGTTTAAATGGTATTATTGCCTAGAAGTACCTGATTTAAAAAGACACTAGGTAGACAGTTCTTACTGGGTAAACTTTTCCACTAGAGAAACAAATTGAAACTAACACGTTTCCATTTTAGAAGGTATGTGTGTGCATGGGCATGTGCTTGTGTTTGTGTGTCTGAGAGAGAGGGATAGAGATTTGCTCTGATTTAGAGAATTAGGTATTAAATATAAATGTGGAAATAAATGTCTTAATTCATAATTACATTGCTTTATTTCCTGGAATAATGAAAAGTTCACATTTCAACTCTTTCCAGAGGATGTTTTGCTGTCTTAGTGACGCACAGACCTTCCTTTGCGTGGATTGTTAAAGAAATCACAGCTCTCCAAAGACAAACGTTTGAGTTTAGTTGCCCCCCAGCCGGTATAGCAAGAGTGCATATAAGCAGAGTATAAAATTTTTCTTTAGTTTATGAATAACACTCATAATAGGCTGGGTGTGGTGGCACACACCTGTAACCCCAGCACTTGGGAGGCTGAGGCAGGAGGATTGTTGTGAGTTCAAGACCAGCCTGGGCTACAAAATGAGTTCAAGGCCAGCCTGAACTGCATAGTGAGACCCTGTCTCAAAAAGACAAAAACAAACAAAAAAACCAATACAGAACACTGATAATAAAATCTCATTTGACTCAGGTTTGTTCAGACTCCTAGAAAAAAGAAAGATTAAATATGGTTATGGACTTGAAGTAGAATGTAATGGTTAAGTGAACAGGTGTCAGAGTTAGACTGGGTCCACATTCTGGATCCACTGTTCATTTTTTTCTGGTGGTAGTGAACTAGCTATTATTTCTGGATTAGTTTTCTCATATATGCCCATGAGGCTAATAATCTGCTCTCCTCAGGCCTTTGAGAATATTAAGTGTGATAATTAAATTTAAGCTTTGGAACAATGCCTTCTATACAGAAGGTACTTAACAAATGTAATTATTATTACAGTGCAGTGATGAAGACTTTTTAGGGTTGCTATTCAGAAGCAAGCCTTGAAGGGAGAGCATCCTGGCTGTGCCTGGCCATCGGGAGAGATTAAATGGCCAAAACAGACAAATGGGTGAATTAGTTCTTGTTGTAGTGACTTCATTTTCTTCTCTGTACCTGACCTGTTCGTGATGAAGCAGATTATGAAAGTGTGTTTTTTCACTTATTTTTGTGACAGGCCACAGTAAACAGGGTGTGTAAGAACTACTTGCCATGGAATCCAGGGAGATTGGCAACCCAAATACCCGCCTATTCTTTTGTCTGTGAGGCCAGGCATCCTGGAAACTATGCAGCTGAGGAAGGAGGTCTCCCTGTTGAGTGGGTGACATGATCAGCTCCGAGACCTTTGTGTCACCTCAGGGGCTGCTGGCATACCCCTTGTGGGGTCATGGGCCACTGGTGGACTCTTCTCGTTGTGGGTGCCCTTTGTTATGTGGAGCTGGGGATACCAGCAAGTCAGGGGCCAGCTATGCTTAGATTCTAGAGGTCTCTGGGGGCTTCGTTGCCGTCATACACCTGCGAGCCTCACTGCTAATTGTTGAAGTTAGCAGTCAAGGTATCCTAGCTATCACCTTCGCTCACTATATCATGTAGCCTTCCTTCTTCATCTGTTGTACCTCGCCTCCTGTCTCCTACTACTGCTTGCATGTGTCTGCTGGCATCTGTGAACTGTGCCACTGTCAAATGGGGTACATGGGTACACATTCCTTTATGCTCGTTGCTGTCATTATCAAGGGCCTTGTTGAATTGCCAGGAATACTTTGAGCACCTTCAAAATGCCTTTGAGGGTTCCTCCTAGGGGTATGGAAGACCTCTCTCTTTCCCTTTTCTCTGCCCTCTTCTCTTACTGAGGTCAGGACACCCTTAATTTTGTAATAAATAAAAAAATCCAGGAAGAAATTTGTCTTGGCCATTGGGATCTCGATGTCAATTGTGATGCTTAGTTACATCCTGACCAATATGGCCTATTACACAGAGCTGAGCATTTCAGGTATCCTTAACAGTGATACTGGGGCTTGCCAGACATTTAGCATGTTCATCTGGATCATCCTGGTAGCAGATGACCTGTTTTGCTTCGGTGGCCTTAGTGCATCTGTCTTTGCTTCATCAAGCTTGCTCTTTGTGGGCTTCTGCGAGGACTGTCTTCCAAACCCTCAGCCCATGATCTACACTGAATGTTTTACACCTCTCCTTGCTTTATTGTTCAGCTCTGCTATGGCACTCATCTGCCTCATTGTGGGGAATATTTTCCTGCTCGTCAACTGCTTCAGCTACTGGTTCTTTGTAGGCCTCTCAGTTGTTGGACAGCTGTATGTTCAATGGGGAGAGCCTACCCAGCAGCTTGTTTTTTTTTCTGTGTGTGTGTGTGTGTGTGTGTGGTCTGACTGAGCTGGGCGTAGCTAAGGAGAGAAAGATTGAGAGGAAAAACTGACTGGAGACCTGAGGTGACATCCCCTGAGGCCCAAAAGCTGGCTACTTGTGGCCACAGCCACCAAAGTCCGGATAACAAGACTGGGTGGGCCCAACTCCACTGAATTATAGAGCGTGTTGACCCACATCCTGTAAGGGGGCAGAGGAGCAATACTATGGGAGGAGACTTGGGGCCCAGGTCAGCCTGAAGGTGGGAACTTCAGGATGGAAGGGAATTAAGCAGCAGAGGAATGGTGCTCCTGGTGGGGAGAGGCAGCCCTGCCAAACACTTACTTGGTAAGTTGCAGTGGGGGAAGAGGGAATGGTAGGTTGATGACTAGGGCTGGTGGTTTACAGCTATTTGAAGAGGTCTGACCTAGGATTCTCTGTAGAGAGGCCACTTTTATGATCAAGTCCAACCACCTGGCTTTAGAGGCTTGAACTGCTACCATTTCTTTCACTGGCTCAAAATTTTTCCCTGGGAAGTGTTGTATTCCTTTAGTATTTATCTGTATTTGGGAGGCATGAACAACAAAGCTTTAATTAATATGGGGACAGTGTCTCTCCCCTTTCCTGAATTCTGTGTAAGGGGAGTATCACTATCCCAGAACTTTACACCCAAATAAACAGTAAGATTGATGGGAGGAAGTCTTTTTCAGGGTCTCAGCAATGCCTATTGAAGGTTCCTCCTGTAAAGGTTGACCTCTCATTTGTGGGGTCACGTGCTCAGAGAGCTTAGGATCTCATTGTACACAGATTATCCATCTCCTCGAGGAGGTCCTGCCTGTCTGACTGAATTTGTCTGGCTCATATTTGTAGTTACATTCAAAATCCTTAAGAAAGGAAGGGAGTCTCTGGGTCCATAACAAGTTGACACCCAACCGTGCACTTTCTAGCTGGAAGCCTGTGCTTCAGAGGAGGCTGTGGGTCTCAGAACGGGCTGGGAAAAACTTCGTTACTTCAGCTGAGAGGAAGTAGCATTGCAACTAAGTGGGTGTGCTCCTGCTGCCACCACATTCGGACTCCTGCATTCTATTATTGCTGGTGTTCAATCCAGAACACCAGTTCTTGCAAAACAGTCGTGTTTGTCTACAGGGTGAAATAAGTTATGTTTACAGTTCCCCAAAACTGAGTCTGTCTGCACACATGATTTTGACAACACATTTTATGCTCAATTTTACACAATCTTCTCTTGTGTCTTACCTGTAAAGGCAAACTTTAAAGATTTTAAAAAATCATGTTCCGGGGCTGGGGATTTAGCTCAGCGGCAAAAAGCGCCTGCCTGGCAAGCGCAAGGTCGTGAGTTCGGTTCCCGGTACCGGAGAAAAACCAAAAAAACAAAAACAAAAACAAAAAAACAAAACAAACAAACAAAAAAAATCATGTTCCTCCTACACATCAGTATATAGACACGTCAGCAACATTGCTAGAAAGAGGCATAGGGTCAACAAGCACAAATGAACAAATTTATGGGTCAGATGTCTGACAGTCTACTTGAAGGATAACCCTTTATTTTGAGACTTTAAGTCTTTGTTCTAGTCGATGGCAAGTAAATCTCTGGGTTTCTGGTATGAACATTGAGTGCTGTAATGTTCTGAAATTCAGATAGATCACCTGAAATCTACAGCTGTCACTGACTTTGAGAACATTTTGTGGACCCAGATTATGTCTGTTCTGCTTTGTAAGCGCAGATGTGAGGGACTGCTGTGCAGACCTAAGCAAGTCCATCCTAGTGCTGTGGTCATACTTTCCTTTTTTGAAAACCCCATGCCAGACTTCATCCTCTCTTCTGTCTTGGGTGCTACCCTTTGTTTACACTCCTAGCTGCCTTGGGGGTTAGTGCACACCTCTTCTGCCAGCCTTCCCTTGCCAAAGGCTTGGTGGGGCTGCAGCTTCAGGAAGAACTTGGTACTTGTGGAACTTCTGTTTTTTCCATGTGGAGATCAGTGAGGACTCTGAAAGAAGAGCTGCTTCAGCCTCAGTCAGCATTCTCAAGTGGTCTTATTTTTCTGTATTGTGTGATAAACTGAGCTCTCCTATTTAAAGCATTTAAAGATTCTACAGTCCTGCCCTTCTGAGTAATTTACTATATTTCATTTTGTACATGGAGAAGGTTGAAGAATTTTTATTTTGTAGAGTGTTTTGGACAGCCCATGTCTTACTTTTCTGTCATTGCTGAGACAAAATACCCGACACCCAAAGATAATAGGGGAAAGGTTTATGTAGCTCACAGTTTGTGGAGGTTTCAGTCTATAATCAGCTGGCTCCAAAGCAGGGTGGCACATGGCAGGGGAGCAACAGTTCATGGTAGCAGAAGACAGCAAAATCAACAATTGAACCTTAACAGTGTCTTTCTGCCCCTTTTATACTCTATCCAGGCTGCTGGAGTTAGGGTGGTGCCCATCCAATCAGGGGACTGATCCAGCAATCACCCACCCTTAATCCCAGCGTCGCGCCACCAATCAATGACACACTCTAGATTCAGCCACCCCTGAAAAAACTCTGACTGCATAAGGCTTTGCGGGAACATCTAGACACAAACCACAGTAGCCCATTTGCTGTCATGCATGTTACTTACTTATTTTTTTAAGGTTCTTTTTTTTGTGGGATCTGAAGTCATGAGTAACAAGAAACTAAGACGAGTGGGTTTATCGCAAGAACTGTGTGACCGTCTGAGCAGACATCAGATTGTGACCTGTCGGGTAAAATTAATTTTTTTGCTAAGAAATTGTAGGTACTAATTAAATTTAAGTATAGCCTAATAACTCTTAAACTTGGAATATAAAAACTTAGTTTTACAAGAAGCAAAGTTAAATAATGGTGCTTTTCATTAAGCCACTTATATTCATTTGTTGAAATTCAGTTTGCTTGCATTTTCAGGGAAGAATGGTCATGGTGTCCAGTGAAGTGCCCTTGTCCCACTTACTTGGGGTTCTAGTGAAGTTTCATACACTAAAAGGAAATTGTGTAGTTACATGAGAGCTATGACTCAGTGAGGAGATGCTATTCAACATGGATAGTTTCTCCCGGAAAAGAAATTAATATTTAGGACCGTTTTCTTATTGATGGGGCCTGAGGAATCCATACAGCACATGTTGCATTTTTAAACATAATAGTGAAGCAGACCCCGCTTAGGAAGGTAAGGTTTATTTTAGGATTTTATCCTTAATAAAACATGTTTAGATGGTGCAGTAGCGCACACCTTAATAATCACCGTTACTTGGGAGACTGAAGCAGGAGTATTGCAAGTGCCAGTCCAGCCTGGGCATTTTGTCCAGACTTTGTCTCACAAAGGACTGAAGCTGTAGCTCTGTGGTAGAATGCTTATGTAACATGTGCATGCCCCGGCTCAATTCCCAGTACCACAAAAGAAAAAAGAGATTTTCAGAGCATATTATAATCTTTTTGAATTGCTTGGCATGTTAAAGATACATTTTATAATCCTCATGTTCACATTTTAATGAACATATATTTATTTTTATTTAATGAACATATTTTAATGAACATATTTTAATTGCCTCTGAAGCTTTAGGCTCAATTCTTATTACTGTAAAAAACCATAATTCTTTGATCTGCAATAAATTATACTTATTAGATATGGACAGTGATGGGGTATGGTGGCGCACACCTGTAATCCCAGCACTTGGGAGGCGGAGACAGGAGGATCACTGCGAGTTTGAGGCCAGCCTGGGCTACAAAGTGAGTTCATGACCAGTCTGAACTGCAGAGCGAAATCCTGTCTCAAAAACAGAAAACAAAAAACAAAACAAAACAAAGATATGGACAATATTAATGCCGTTTTTCTTTTTAATTCCATTATCTTTTTTTATACACATATGTTTAAAACTTTTTCTTTATGTCTCTTCAGGACTTTTTATGTCTTTCCCCACTGGAGCTTATGAAGGTGACTGGCCTGAGTTACCGAGGCGTCCATGAACTTCTGTGTGTGGTCAGCAGAGCTTGTGCCCCACAGATGACAACGGTATGTACATAAATATAAATGTACATGAATATATTTCTATTACGATTTGATTATGAAATGATTATCTTATTTAAAATCTTTTTGGGATGAAGCAAAAGTAGAGATGAACACCTCAAAACTACTGAGTTTCCTACTACAGAATTAGTCCCTTAATGAGAGCATTTATAAAAAATTTATGTATGTAAGCTCACGAGAGACAGTTCCTAAAATGTGGGAATTGTGGAGCATCAGGAAATTTTTATGTCCTTCTGCAGGCAATAGTGCTTTTGAAAATGTCATCTTTCTCTGTCAGGTAGGACTTGAGGGCCTTATGGTTAAATTATAGTATACTCTTAATTTTTGAATGTCCCTTTGTCTGTGATTTTAGACCTTTACTCTACCTCATCTATTTTTTTTTTTTTTTTTTTGGTACTGGAAATCAAACTCAGGACCTTGCGCTTGCCAGGCAGGCGCTTGTGCCACTGAGCTATATCCCTGGCAGCTTCATCTATTATTATGTACACATATTACACTTATTCTTGCTTAATAACTGAATAATGGTGGGGAGAATATGGAGGAACAAAGCTGCACCCCTGGGTGTGGGAGAGGAGCAGAAAGAGAACGAAGAAACCAACTTCCCAATGTCTACTTCAAGGGCCCAGCCAGAGTGATTTAACTTCCTTCCTCTAGACCTTGTTAAAGCAGCAGATGTAGTGTAGATTAGTATAAGACATATTTACGAAGTAGAATGAATGGGATTTGGTGATTGTTTAGCTGTGGAAGGTAGAGAAGCACAGGAAAATGTCAGGTGGTTCCCTGACCCTACCTGCCAAAGGTTCCTTCTCCCCAGTAATGTCGTAATCTACAGAACAAGCCTTTGGCATGCAGGCCTTTTGGAAGATGCTTAATACACAAAGCACAGTGAGCGCTCTTGTATGGGACAAGAAAGTTAAAATTGTGTGTGATCATTTTGTGAATAGATTCAAATTAACTTGTTACTATTTTGAAAGTTATAAAGTACTAGAAAAACCTTTTAATTTGATAGTTATTACTTTAGTTGATCAATATTCCTGACACATTTCTTTTTTTTCATGGCATATTTCTAATTATAAAGTTAAGAGGGCTTGGGCAGCAAGTTCAGCTTTGGTTTTTACTTCATCACCACTTTCAGGTGCAATCACAATATTATTCCAAATATAATTCATGAAGCCATCTTTCTCCTTAGGTTATAACCACTCTTATAACACTCTTTGTATTTGAGTACTATCTTAGGTTGTGGCTTAGCTTAGTTCATCCTTTAAAACAGATTTTTTGTTCCTTTATTCAGTCATTTATTCTTGCAAATGATAGCTACTAAGTGTGTCAGGTATTTTGTCAGGTACTGAGGTTATCATAGTGAATAAGATTGGAATAGTTCCTGTTCTCAGTTTAGTCTAGTAAGAAAAGTTTTTTTTTTTTTTTTAATATTTATTACTGTAAAAGACATATTGCCCTCAATCCCTCTCAGAATATTCTCCCTCACTTCGACACACTCATCTCATCTTTCTTGCCACTTTGAAGCAGTTCTGGAAGTCTTCTTTTGTGAGTGTCTTTATGAGGTGTGATACAAAATGTGATGACTACTGTTGCTGATTGCCATCCAGTGGAAAGGCAAACTCCTCAAATCATTCTGATATGTCCTCATCCGTCATATTCATTGGTTGTGGCACACGGCAGCTTCTCTCTCTTCCCCAAAGTCCAAATGAGCCGGGAAGATGTCTGAGTTACTTTTCTCTTTTTGCTGAGACAAAAATACCCGATACCCAAATTTGAAAGGGAAAAGATTTATTTAGCTTACAGTTTGCAGAGGCTTCAGTCCATATCAGCTGGCTTCAAGGCAGGGTGGCACATGGCAGAGGGACAACAGCTCATGGTGGTGGAAGACAGCAAAAGCAGCAAGAGCAAAAGGTAGACTTTGGTTTTTTTTGTTTGTTTGTTTGTTTTCTGGTACCGGGAACCAAACTCACTACTTTGCGCTTGCCAGGCAGGCACTGTGCCGCTGAGCTAAATCCCCGGCCCCTAGACTTTGAACAATATGGAAATAATTGGTTAGTTAAAGCATTGCTAAGTCCTGTGAAGGAAGAGTACAACAGCTTTGGAACTTCGTAAGTAGGGACATTACTTAGTTTGGAGGTCAGGCGCGCTTCCCCAAGGAGGCAACACTTCAGCGAAAAGTAAGCAGTCGCTAGTGCTAGGCTTTCCAGCTGTGACCAGAAAAGAGCAGGGAATTTCTGCATTCCAGTCTGGCTCGAAGGACAGGACAAGGACAGCCTTGGATGTCCCTTAGGCTCAATTTATAATTTATAGTTCCCAACAGCCACAGTTGACCTTGATGGTAAGGGAAGGTCTGGAAGATCCCTAGAGTTCCTACCATGTACATTCCTAACCATAGATACAGCATCAGGATGTGTCTTGGGTTCCAGGTTGTGTTGGAGTCCTTGGGTTCTAATACTTACAAAACAAAGTCTCTGCTTTCCTTTGACCAGTGTTCTCTGTTGCATTCATTAAACATGATACAGCATGAATTATTCTCTTCACCCACGTGTTTTTTTAAGAGCTGAGTAAATATACTCTTTTTAATGCTGTTTTGAAAATGAAAAACAGAAAGGATAATTTCAGAATTTTATTACATTAGAAAAACTTTAGAAACACTGTGTATTTTGCTTTACATACATTGACCAGAATGCTAGATTTTCTATCCCCACTACTATTACCCTCCTTGAACCACTATTACTATGGAATGGTTGCAGTATCTTGCTAATAGATGGGACAGCTTCCAGCATTACCCACCCTCAAGGTATTCTTCTAACCCAAACCTTTGAAATGGTAATTCACTGTATTATTTTTTAGAGTTACTCTAATATAAACCACAAGCTACAGTAGTGGCTTCAAACAAGAGAATTATTTTCTCACAGTTCTGTAGGTCAGAGGTCTGAAATCAAGGTAGAGACAGAGATGGATTCTCTCCAGAGGCTTTGGTGGTGAATCCATTTCTTGCCTCTTCCAGTTTACCAGGAGCGTTGACGTCCTTGGCTTATGGCCATTCCCTCTCTGCTTCATCTTCACATTGCCTTTTCCTCCGTATATTGTGATGGGGTTTAGGATCCACTCAGATAATCTAGGATTATCTCTGCATCGTGAGGTCTTTAACTTAATTACATCTGCAGTGACCTTTCTTATGATTAAGGTGACATTCGCAGAGAGGTTCTAGGAACTTGACGTGGATATATTTTAGAGGGCAGTTTCTCAGCCTATCACAGCTTCCTTCCAGTCGTTCTTCGCACACCACTTGAGTTTGGAATGATAGCTTGGTCGCGTCACTTCTTGTTTCTCAGCATAAACTCCGAACTTCCACAGGGGTCTTCCTGGATAGGCCCCTGGTTCATCCTGTGGCCCAGTGGGGGCGAGTCTGTGGCCCCTGTGCCGCAGCGGGCTGTTGCCGCCACTGCCGTAGCCGCATCGCTCGCCGCACTGTGCCACGTTCCATCTTTCAGTCATTCAAGTGCACTCCGCTTCTTTTTTACAGTTTTCATTGTTTTTATTTCCTCTCGGTGTTTTGACCTTTCTTTGTATGTTCTGCCATTTAAAAAATTTTTTTTAATTTTTTATTCCTTTATTTATTTATTTATTTTTATTCTGCCATCTTTGCCAGGAACACTCATATTTCTTTCTTTCTTTTTTTTTTCGTATTTCTTTTGCTTACCTGATAATTATTTCAGATTTTAGCTCGGATGCCCACCTCTTCCATGAAGCCTTCCTAGATCTCTTATTAGTGATACTATGATCACTGAGTTTCTAGTCCTATTTCATAGTCTCTGGTTGAGGATAAGCCTGTGAAGGCAGGGCTCTGTTACGTCACTTCCCCATATTCTAGCACAGTCCCTGGCATGGAGTAAATATTTATTGAACAAATAAATAAGAGGGAGAAAGGATGGGTTGGGGTCATAGCTGCTAAAATTCAGAAGAGGAGTTGACATGTTTTTTAATAGCTGTGGAGGATGTAAAGAGTTTAACCATTTTCTTTTTCAGGCTTATGGGATAAAGACACAAAGGTCTGCTAATCTCTCACCAGCTTTCTTATCCACGGCTCTCGCTGCTTTGGATGAAGCCCTACATGGTGGTGTCGCTTGTGGATCCCTCACAGAGGTAAAGGAAAAGCTTTCCATACTTTCTTTTGATCTTCACAGCCAAGAGGAAAAATTTAGTTAAAAACATAAATTCTGAGCTGGATGTGGTGGTGCACGCCTGTAATCCTAGCACTTGGGAGGCTAAGGCCAGAGGATCATTGCGAGTTTGAGACCAGCCTGGGCTACAAAGTGAGCTCAAGACCAGCCTGAACTGCATAGTGAGACCCTGTCTCAAAAAGACCAAAACAAAACGAAAAACCTACTTCATGAACATTAACCTGAATTAAATTATAAGTACTTCAAGGGAATGGTTCTGCACTCAGTACCTAGTATAGCTCTGCAGATGAAGGTGTTAAAAGTCTTGCGGACCGACCAAAATCTGTCTAGGTACCTTTTCCTTCGGATCAGTTTAGAAAATGATGAGTGTTATGAAGCAGTATTATGAAACAAGTGGACTCTTACAGCCTGCTCCAGTCTCCTCTTGACAGGATGGCTGACTCTTCCCCAGGGTGAGTGGTCCTAAAGAAGGCAAGGTGGGGATGGTGGTGGCGTAGACGATCTCGCTTTGGAAGTTCCACACCACGACTTCTGCCCCATTCTTTTCATTGGAAGTGAGTCATTAAGCCCAGTCCACATTCAGGACAGGAAAATTGCCCTTTAACCTTTGAAAGAAGTGCCAAGAAGTAGAAGACATTTTAAAATCACGACAATTCTTTTCCTTCCTCAGACCCCTGAGGACTTCTTGCGTGAAAGTTCTAAAGCATAGTTCACCACTCGGGAGGCTGAGACAGGAGGATCGTTGCAAGTTCGAAGCCAGCCTGGGCTACAAAGTGAGCTCAAGGCCAGCCTGAACTGCATAGGGAGATCCTGTCTCAAAAAGACAAAACAAAACAAAACAAAACAAAACAAAACATAGTTCAGGAAACTTCTAAATAAGAGCAGACTCTTTTCTTATATTCTGATAGTCATACTTTAACTGTAGATTTTTTCGTTGAAAGTAGAGATTCTGTTTTAGATAATATACCTTATTTCCTATCTTTCAAAAGTAATTTTAAGATTCTTGTGAACGTTGCCTAGTTGATGCCTATTAGTTTAAAAACCCTGCTGTTGCATTGATGTATCACCAGATGGCGCCAGAATCATACTATAGTACTGTTCCTGACAGTCGTGCAGGATTCAGTTAACCTCCTCAGTTAAAGTTTGTAACAACAGTAATCCACAGTTACAAACTTACTTAAGTAGAAACAAATTGAACTTAAGGAAGATTAACCAATGCATGCTTTTATTTTTAAAATTTAGAATAATTTTCAATGCTTTTTCCTTTAACTTTTATCAATTCTTTCTGAATCCAAGTAGAAGTTATAAATCTTTTTGGTGTTTTGTAGAGATCTACTTTCTTGGCTTGGAGTAGCAATACCTTGACTGTTTTCTAGCTACATGTTTTCTACTTTCCATTGTACTGCAGTCAGTCTCTTCAGTCTTTTTGGAATTTTTCAGCTGAATGTAGAGAGTATCTCAGTTAATCTATTACGAGAAGTTTTGCTGGGTGTGGTGGTACGCAGCTATAAATGCAGCATCTGGGAGGCTGAGGCAGGAGTATTATGAGTTTGAGGCTCACCTGGGGTACATAGCAATTTCAAGGCTAGCCTGGATTACATAACGAGACCCTAATTTGTTAGATCCTTCTTTTGTATCTCTGTCTTCTTGAGAAACCACTTTGAAGATACCACCATGTATTACAGCAGCCATTTATATTTTCCTACTAAACTATTCATAACTCTGTAATGTTTGTATTGTTCTTATCCTATTTTGTAAATGGATACATGTTTATTATTATGTGTTTCCTACAACAACCATTGAGAATAGTTAATGATTACTCAGTATGTCACTCATGTATAGCTCTATTTATTTTCTTTAGAAGCCACTTTGAAGATACCAAAGCACAGTACAACAACTATTGATAATCTCCTACCTCTTTTGTCTGTAACTCACTATTATTTATTTGTTTTCCTGAGAAACTATCTTGTAGATAACATTGTGTAAAACAATGACCATTGATAATTTCCTACCACTTTGTCTATAATTTGGTAAGCCCCCATTATTATGTTATAATAAATCTTTTACTCTTTAAAATAAAAAAAATTTTAAAAAGAGAGACCCTATATCAAAAAACAAAAAAAGTTTTTATGTATACATTATGTGTATAAAATCAAATATATCTTACATATATAAATTATGAACTTTTATGAGCCCGTGTACCAATATAAAAGCCACAGTACCGAAACTACTACATCCAACTATCTTTTTGTTTAAAATCTAACGGTTTTAATCTCTGATCCTGTCATTGGCCTTTTGGGAGGTAAACTCCATCCTAAATTCTTACTATTCCCTTTTGTTTCTGTTACCTTCCATTTCCTTTCCATATACTTCCACAGCAGATATAACACCGTTTTATTCTGCTGTTTTTGAACTTTATTTTATATATCTGGTTAAATCATGTATCTCTTCTATAAATTGCTTTTCTCAATTGTTATTTCTAAGATTTTTCCTTGTTGTTGCAGGTAGCAAGAGTATCATTCACTTTAAGGGACCAGGGATGTAGCTCAGCGGTGAAAGTGCCTGTCTGGCAAGCACAAGGTCCTAAGATCGATTCCCGGTACCAATCCTGCCCGCCCCCCCAAAAGAGTATAATTCACTTTAACTGCTATATACTATTCTATCTTGAAAATACGCCACAAATTTTTTGTTCCTCCTCCTGTGAGTTGAGTTGTTTCTTTTACTGCTAGTATGGACAAGTCCTGTGACAACTTTTGTATTTGTCTCTTGGATCACACACGCAAGTGTTTCTTTAAGGAAGGGATTGACAAAGTACTACTTGCTAGTTAAACGTGGTTTGCTGGCAGTGGGCGGGGCGGGAGGCGGGGCGGTGGGATAGGCTGCGAAATTTCGGGGCTGCGCAAACTGTTGACCAGGATCTCAGTAGTTCTTGGGCGGTAGGAAAGCAGGGAGCTGCGAGGGTCGTAGGGCAGGGATTTCCAGGTTCCCCCATACGGCTCCCGCTGAGCCCTCAGTGTTTTCCTGACATGATCAGGCCCCACTGTGGGCGGCGCTGCTTGCCTGGAGCCTGAGAGGACTGTGAACCGTGTGGGGCGGAGTGGAGGGAGGGGACCGGGTGAGGGACAAGCAGGGGAGGCGAGGCAGGGAAGAGGTTGAGGGAGGCCCGTGCCGCGTAACGGAGAGCCCTGGCCGATGATGACTAGACCACTGCGCAATCTGAGTCTGGGAACCAGGTGATGGAGTGTGTTGTGACAACAGACTGAGGCCGGGCCAAAAAAAAAAAAAAAAAAAATTGGTTTGTTGCCCATTTTTGTACATAAAGTTCTATTATAGTGACTTTTTTATTTTGGTTTTTCTCCAGTACCGCGAACTGAACTCACGACCTTGCGCTTGCCAGGCAGGCGCTTTTGCCGCTGAGCTAAATCCCCAGCCCCCATAAAGTTTTATTATAACATGGCAGTGCTTATTTACTTACACATTGTCTGTGGCTGTTTTGTGACACAGAGTTACTGTTAGTTGTTAGTTCAGTTAGTTGGGACAGCCTGTGTGGTGTTCAAACCCTAAGATATTTACCGAGTGCTCCTGTGTCTACCTTAGAGTGATTGGTGTCTCGCATATACACAGGTGTAACTGCAGAATCAGTGCAAGCTGTTTTTTGAGTAACTGTACCTACTGATACTCGTACCATTTGTGTGCACAAGTTTTCTTGCCCTGTATCTTCTAGCCTTGATACTGTCAGATTTCTGTTCATCTTTGTGATCTAAATTTTCATTTTCCTAATTATTTGTGAATGTCCAGGGAGCATTTGGTACTTTATTTTTTATTATTACTATTTTTGAGACAGGGTCTCACTGTGTTGTTCAGGCTGGACTTGAGCTCCCTTATGTAGCCCAGGCTGGCTGCAAACGCTTGATGATGCTCCTGCCTCAACCTTCCAAGCGCTGGGATTACAGGCGTGTGCCACCACGCCCGGCACATTTGGATATTTTATTTTATTTTATTTTTGGTACTGGGAATCAAATGGATATTTTAAAAAACAACTTTATTGAGGTAAATTTAAATATCATAAAATCCAGCCATTGTAACTGTGTAATTTAGTGATTTTTGTACATTTATAATTGTGCATTCATCACTACAGTTAAGTATGGAACATTTCTGTCATCTTTTTCCCCTTTTGTAGTTATTCCTGACATCCTCAGCCCTCGGCAACCACTGGTCTACTTCCTCTCCCTATAAATTTACCTCACCTAGACATCTCCCATAAATGTTTAGTTTCTCTGACATAGCATGATTTGTTGAGGTGGATACATGTTGTCGCATGTATTAGTAGTTAGTTCCTTGTAATTGTTGAGTAGTACTTACACATTTATCAGTTGATGGGCATTTGTGTTCTTTCTGGCTTTTGTCTATCAGGAATGGTGCTGTTAGGAACTCCTCTGTATGTATGTTGGCTTTCTGTCAGAGTGACAAAATAGCTGACATAAGTCAACTTAGAGGAGCAGAGATTTCTTTTGGCCGGGGGTTTCAGTCCATCGTATGCTGTCTGCATTACTTTCAGGCCTCTGCCAAGGCGGAAACATCATAGAGATGGGCGCAGCAGAGGGAAGCTTCCTAGGTAGCCAGGAAACAGAGAGAGGGCAAGAGAGTCAGAGAGGAAGGAGCTGGGGGCAAGGTGAAGCCCCCAGGGTACACCTGCCTCCATGACCCACGCTGGCTTCATTTTTTTGTGCTCTTTTTCATACAGCTATATAGTGAATTCTTTTTTTTTTTATTAATGCCTGTTAATTTTATGAAACACTGGCTTTCAATGCATATGTTTTGATCATAAATATCCACTCTATTATCCTTCCTTACATTCCTCTCTGGTGGCACATATACTAAAATTGGCACCATTTAAAAAGCTAGCAATTATAACGACTTTGAAAAAAGGTACATGTTGCCAGGCGTGGTGGTGCACGCCTGTAATCCCAGCACTTAGGAGACAGGATCTCATTAAACCACTGAGTTGCCCAGGCTGGGTTTGAACTTGCTATACCTGCCTCAGCCTACCAGAGTGCTGGGATTATAGGTGTGTCCCACCATGTCCAGCGCAGGTGTTGAAATAAACTGCTAAATGTGCGGTAATTTATTACACAGCAATAGAGAACTAATGGAAGTATTAGTGGCGGTGTCTATTATATTTATTTCTGGTTGAAAGGTCAATATCTAAGTCTGGACATGATTGAGGGAATAAGAATAAATCTGGAAACAGTCTGCTGTCATTTTTGTGGTTGCTCTTCCCTGACTTTAATTTCAAAATGTCCTCATTTATTCATCATCAATTTGGACTTGTTTGAACTGAACTGAACATGAATACTTTTACGTGTTAAGTTACAGCACCAAGATGGAAAGTGGTACCGGAGAATGTGACTCATGTCAAAAGCGGAAGCAGAGGGGAGAATCAGACTCCCACTCATTTGCTCAAGGGAGTAAGCTGCAGGGCTCATCCTGTTTCCTGAGAACATCAAGTGTGTTATTTGTGGAAAATGTAGGCAGAAAATTCTGACTCTGTTATAACTGAAAATTAATATGAAAGATAAGCTTGAAGCTTAAACTTTAAAGGTGTATTTTAGGTGGAGACCAAGCCAGTTGATAGCCTTCTAACTTGAAATACGTCAGTGTTTGTCAACCAGTATTTCATTATCATCTGCTAAGGATCTTTTTTAACATTCCCCCCCATGCTTTCTCTGCCTCTGCTGTCCAGTGAAACTTTAACACTGCAGATACACAGTATGTTTGTGTAGTTACTGTATGTATGTCTGTTCTTCACACGTAAAGTAATGAGCACGCCCTTCTCCGTCTTCAAAACCAGGTTTCACCTTTCTTGTCAATGTCACCCCTGCTGAGGATGTATTCAGTAGATATGCTTGTGACTAGGTAAAACTGAAGTTGTATTGAAAGATAGCATCAAAAAGATATTTTTACATTGTAATTTAGAGCTTACAGTATGAAAGAATGGGTCCAAACTTATGTCAATGAAAAAAGATGTAACATCTGCATATCTTAGTTCTAGAGTCCCTCTGGGAGAGTGAGCCTGTGAAATACTGCTAAGCAGTTACAATATAAAAGTGATGATTTACCCAGTTCCTTGCTTTAAGTCAAGAGAAATGACCGAGTACACTTCTACATTATTTGTATTTCCTGAGTCATTTTTATGGCGTGTTCATAATTTAAGGAGACCAGGTGTTCTTCTTCAGTGGGGCAGTTTTGCTTTGGAATAGATTTTACTTCTGTCCCAAGAAGGCAGAGGCAGGATGTCAGAGTCCTGTTTTAGCGTCCTGTTGCGTTTTTGTTTTGAGTCCCACACAAGCCTCCAGCTTGCTGTGCAGCCCAGTCTGGCCTTGAATTTGGCGGTCCTCTTGCCGCACCTCCCAAGTGCTGGCATTACTGACATGTGCCACCACACCCAGCAACGTCCTGTTTTTTCCTTGGAACAATTTATGTTACAGTTCTTTTCCTTTCTCATTGGTAGGATTAGCTCTGGCCTAAACAATTGCAGAAGTTAATCAGGTAGGAGTTATAAACTCAAAGGGTGAGGCGTATAATAGAAATGTATGAACTAGTCAAGTGTAAGACTTTAAATCTATTTTGGCAAATTTTTCTTTTTCTTGCTTTTGAGTCTATAGTTTGTGAAGGTGGTGTTGAGGCTGCCCTACCTGCAGCAAAAGTGTTGGGAGAGCGAGGGATATAGCTCAGTGGCGCAGTGCCTACCTGGCAAGCACACGATCCTGGGTTTGATTCCTGATACCAAAAAAAACGTTGGGAAACTAGGAGATTTCAGATGGAAATCTGTCCTGCCTTCAGTCTGCTGATACGATTGGTTTATCCTGCCCAGCGTTTTGAAAGGCAAGATAATCAATCTTATTCCTACTGTGGGAGTTTAGCATATGTGGTTGATTGGATAATTGTTTCCAATTCTTCACTCACTTCTTGATTTATATTTTTATTTTATTTTATTTTTTTTGGTACTGGGAATCGGAACTCACAACCTTGTGCTTGCCAGGCAGGCACTGTGCCTCTGAGCTATATCCTGGCCCTAGTTCTTGATTTATGAAGGAGCAGCTTTTCTGTAATAGTTGGAGAAATATCCAACTATAGTTGGTCCTTCCATATGGCATGTATTGAGTAAATGCTGTTAAATCAATGATTATCTCACTTGATAATGTATGAGTTTTGTTAACTTTGCATCTTGGGGTACTTGTCATTTCCATGTCCCCTCCCTTTTTCTCAATTACTTTCTTTTCTCCTTTTCCACTTACTTAAAAAAAAAAAATGACAGCTATCAGTATGAGATAAGATGGGATGGTGCAAAGAATCTAAGACATAAACTCTTCTACATGCTGATAAAAAGTTAAGATCAAGATTTCTTTCATGAGGCAAAAGTTCAGCTTGGCCTTTCTGCGAGTCTTTGCTTTTTAGTTTTGGTTTTAGGATTTGGAGAGTTAGTTATTTTTAAAATGAATTCTGTAGGTCTGAAGACCTAATCATATTTCTTCACTGAGCACATAGAGATAAATAGTTAGAGGTGGGTGTGGTGGCTTGGGAGGCTGAGACAGGAGGATCGTTGCAGGTTTGAGACCAGTCTGGGCTACAAAGTGAGTTTGAGACCAGCCTGGGCTACAAAGTGAGTTCAAGGCCAGCCTGAACTGCTTAGTGAGACTCTGTCTCAAAAAAGAAAAAAAAGAGATAAGTAGGTGCTGGGGGACATTTAAAAAATGATGTGACATTTTCACTAGCTTTCTTGTCTTAGATCCGAGCAAAGCTATTCTTAAATTTTCATCTGCCACTTACTGGTTTGGCAATACTCTTCCTATTACAAATTTTCCCATTTTCAGTATGTGGAGAGTTAACTTGTGAAGATTTTAGGTCCTAACAGGTCTAGGTTTCACAGTCATCTTAACCATGTAATCTACTTTAAGATTAAAATGAACAGACTTTTTTTTTTTTTTTTTTGAGACAGGGTCTCCCTATGTAGTTGAGGCTGGCCTT
>NW_004955466.1:2365738-2366851 GCF_000276665.1 Chinchilla lanigera | reverse complement strand
TCTTTTCTTGGGAATAATTATTTTTCCTCTTCAAAGCATTTATTAATATATGCCTGTATGCTGATAAACATTTATATAATTTAAGTTTTTTTGTTTGTTCTTAAATCAAGGTCTCACTGTGTAGTTCAGGCTGGCCTTGAATTCTGTATGTACCCCAGGCTGTCTTTGAACTCATGGTCCTTTTGCTTCAGCCTCCCAAGTGCTCAGATTACAGGCATGTGCTGCCATGCCTGGCTGATATTTGAGTGATCGTCACTGTTAATTTTCTTTTAGTTCTTTTACAATACTTATGTAGGTGTGTTGAAACCTTAGCTCTAATTATATGAAGCTAATTGTGTTATACTGGTGTAATATATGATTTTACTATTTTCTGTTTGTAAATGTTGTCCTTATTCTGTGTTTCCAAGAAGCAAATAAGACTGCTCTGCTTTGGAATGTTTTCTCTTTCCAACCACCTTTGAACTGAAGCTGGGAATGAGTACAGTTTGAGATTTTGTGGTTTGGGTGCGAGTTTAGCTTCAGAATGGTCTGAAGCTAAAAATTATGAATGTTGAGATATTTTCACCCATTAAATAAATAAAGAAATAATGAAATTTGACTTTAGTTAGTCCATAAAATTGCGTATTTTTTTTGAGGCTGGGAAAAGAAGGGAAAAATGCATGAAGAAGAATATAGAATTTGTTAGTCTAAAGTACGTGTTGTTATCTAAACTCATCACACAAACTAAAAAAAACCCAAATTCAAATATCTACCTTAATATTAGTCACATGATATTCTACTTCCCCCAAGACTTTTCTGAATTAGTACATAAAAATAATGGCATAAGGAAAGTACCACCTGTACTTGTTTAGCTTTTCTGATTTTCAAGACATGTCTTCTTTAAAAAGGGAGCAGTAAATTAATACTTTACATTTCCTTGATACTAGATATTTTGCTGAATATTTTCATATGTCATACTGATTAAAATGATGGTTTGTTTGACCTTTGTATTTATAGTCACAATGCATTTAGTTGTTTAAAGCTCATTAAATCTGAGAAAATATCTGGAACCTGATGTGTAGACAGTATGTATATTTTGTTCTTCTTTTAGTGGTATTTTTTTTTTTTTTTTTT
>NW_004955466.1:2354245-2365095 GCF_000276665.1 Chinchilla lanigera | reverse complement strand
AAAAAAAAAAAGCAATTTCCAAAACAGAGTATATGAAATAGACTGTCAGGTTATAGGAAGAAAATACTATAACTTTTTTTGGTATTTCAAAGTGATAAATGAGGGGATATAGCTCAGTAGCACAAGCGCCTGCCTGGCAAGCGCAAGATCCTGAGTTCAATTCCCAGTACTGGAAAAAAACAAAAACAAAAACTACTATGTCAAACTGACAAATGAAGTTAGCTTTAGCTGACATTCAATCTATGGATCGATAGTCTTTGTGTCAGACCATCGTGTATTAGTTACATAGTCCATGAGGAGAGGATACAGAAGGCTGATAGAAGAACCTTGCTTATACCTATATTTTCAACAGGTTTAAATGAATTATAGATCTACATGTAACAGGTTAGGTGGAGTTATGTATTTAATTAAGCATATCTCCCAAAATAGATAAATAGCATGAAAAGATTCCTGCCAAGAAATTGTAGATAGAATACTGGGAGCAGTGGTGCACACCTGTAATGCCAGCTTCTTGGGAAGCTGAGGCAGAAGGATCATGAGTTAAAGGCCAGTGTAGACAACAAGTCAGGACTGTTAGAATAAATTTTTTAAAAACTATACTAATAGTGTGAGCAAAAGTGAACATATACATAAGTGTCCAAAGTGGTGATTCTCCTATGAGGAATGAAGTACAAATCAATGATGATATAATCTCGCCTGAGAAGGCATCCAAAAACTGAAATCATAAAGAAGACAGCTGAATGTGTGGTGTGGTCACATCCTTATTGTTAACAATGAAAAATTCTCATATATTTTGGCTCTCAAAGTACTGGCTGATGAAAGTAGGAAGCGTCTATAAACTTCTTTCATCCCACACATAGGATGAAAGACAGAGTTACACAAGGTTTTCTTTGACATTTAAAAATCAGGTCATACATAGTTATATATAAAAATTCACTGAAATTAATGACTGGTATTTAAATAAACTCTGCGTTTTCCTAACAATGAAAGACCAAATGCATTACATTAATAGTAATTTTGGGAACATGCCTGTTCTTGCTGTCACATACAATGAATGAAATGATACAGGAAACAGCATGGCAATAATTTGAGTGGATTATGTTGTGAACCAATACTCTCAGAAACTGTAGAAATCAGTTGCAGATGATTTGAAGTTTCAAGAATTAAAACATTATTCAATGTGGGAGAATGCTGTATATTTATAGTATAGATGTTTCTAACATTGCCTAGGTTATTGGTTTTTTTCAAGACCTTGTGCTTCCCAGGCAGGCGCTGTGCCATTAAGCTATATCCCCTGCCCAAGATTATAGTTCTAACTAGATTCTGTCTCAGGCATTCTATAGCAGCACAGAAGCTGTTGTCAGACGTGCAGAGTACTTTAGAATGTATCAATTTTACTGAGACAGATACATGATCACTTTCATGTGGTGATACACTGAGGTAAAAATGTTACCAGGGAAGATATGTTTCTTAAGACTTCTTGGGCTGGAGATATAGCTCAGTGACACAGACACCTGTGTGGCAAGCGCAGTGTCCTGAGTTGGATTCCTGGTACCAAAAAAACAAAACAAAACAAAATAAGACTTCTTCTTTTTTTTGGTCTTTTTCAAACAGGGTCTCGCTAGGCAGTTCAGGCCCGCCTTGAGCTCACTTTGTAGCCCAGGCTGGTCTCGAACTTACAACAGTCCTCCTGCCTCAGCCTCCCAAGTGCTGGGATTACAGGCGTGCGCCATTGCACCCAGCTAAGACTTCTTAAATATCAAACAATGTATATGAAAGAATTTCATGGGGTAGTAACATTTTTACTTGATAGAATTTTAGTAGCATGGATGGGAGCATAGCTCAGCAGAGTGCCGACCTATCATGTGTAAGGCCCTCGGTTTGATCTCCAGCAACCACAGGACAAACAAACAATCCATGGATCGCATACATGTATACATTTGTTGAAATTCATCAAAGCATACACTTAAAATTTTTATATTTCAACAACGGCGTTTGTGTATGTGAAATTTACCTGAAAAGGGAAAAAAAATTATACACAGTAAACTAGTTAATGATTTGTATGCTCAGCTATTAGGGACAGTATATTGATATCTTTTATTTTGAAGTGCATTAAAAAAGATGACTAGGGCTGGGGATTTAGCTCAGCGGCACAGCACCTGCCTGGCAAACGCAAGGTCATGAGTTTGATTCCTGGTACCAGAAAAAGATAAAAAAATAAAAAAAGATGACTTAAAATGGATTGAGGGATGATAGATGAGAGGATTAGTATAACATTATAATAAAATAAGTGAAATAAAAGTGGTAATTATAGAGTCTAAGTGGTGGATATATGAATATTTTCTATAAAATTATTTCAGCTTTTCTGTCACATTATTCTTAGGCATTCTGTAGCAATACAGAAGCTGATGTCAGATGTGCAGAGTACTTTAGAATGGTATCAGTTTTACTTTTTATAAAATCTTAGTCCATTTAGTGTTGCAGCAAAAAATACCCAAGGCTAGTTGCTTTATAAAATAAAGAGATTTATTTGCCTCAGAATTCTGGTGGCCAGAAGGTCCAAACAGCATGGTACTGGTGTCTTAGTGAAGACCTCTCTGGCTGGAGAAGCAGGAACAAAAATGGTCTTTTCCACAAAGACCAAGCTCATGAGGTAGTCTCACTGTTTCACCTTGCCTTCCCTCTCCTCCCCTTCCCTCCCCTCTTTTTGACAAGGTCTCACTGTGTATCTCAGGCTGGCCTTGAACTCATGTTGATCTTCTTGCCAAAGTCTTCCAAGTGCTGGGATTACAGGCATGCATGATCACACCTGGCAAGGTGGCCTCACTTTGGAACAACCCTTTCTGTAAGGAATTACTGCATGAGAGAAACATTAATCCCTTCCAAGATGGCGGCCCCCCATTCCTGGGACCTAATTACTTTCCATTAGGCTCCACCTGTTAAAGGTTCCAACTCAACACCATTACACCGAGGAGCAAGTTCCAAGCACATTTAGGAGAATGAGCAAACTGTTTCTAAACTATGACCAGTAAAGTATAGCATCTCTGCTGTACTCTGTAAGGACGGGAGGAGTGACAGGGAAAATAACTTGCATCACAAGAGCTTGTCTGGTTATCTACAGCAAAGATTGTCAGTTATTGAACTTAAAGATGAATGAAGTAGATTTTTTAAACAAAAAGGGATGTCAAATTCGCTTACCTTTTTTTGAACAAAAGTGCCTGTATAATATGCTACATAGATTAAAAATAAACTAATACGCTAATCAGTGGAACACTCCATCTCTTTAAGTCAGAGATTATTTTCACAGTGAGTGTGAAATAACTGCCCTTCTGAAAGGCAGAAAGAAGGGCAGAAGTAAAAATTACAAAGAGTGTTTCCTTTTTTGGTGCCTGGAATTGAAATCAGGACCTCGTGCTTGCCAGGCAGACAAAGAGTATTTCAAAAGTCAGTCTTTGGAAATCTCATGTGATTTCTGTTATTAAAGACAAATATGTTCATGAGAAGTATTCTATTTGTGCTCCTCCTCCTCTCCTCCTCCTTTTCCTTCCTCTTCCTCCTCTGCTACTATGACTTCTCCTTCCTTCTCCTTTTCTTCTCCCTCTCTTACTCTGCCTCTCCTCCTCCTCTACTACTATGACTACTACTACTTCCTCTTCCTCTTCCTCTTCCTCCTTTTCCTCAGTTACTGCAACTACTACTTCCCCTTCTTCTCCTTCCCCTTCCCCTTGTCCTTTCTCTTTCCTTTCCTCCTCCTCCTTTTTTCTGATATAGGGCATCGAACCCAGCACCTTCATTCCAAGTCACATCCCTAACTCCAACTTCCACCTTAACACTTTTTTTTTTAAGTTTTAGATAGGATCTTGGTAAGATGCCCAGGCTGGGCTTGAACTTGCACCACCCTCCCTGGTGCTGTTTGTACTCATTAAAAAAGAAAAGACAACGTGACCCTGGCCCCAGCTGCACACCGGTATGGAGCTGGAAGAGGGGACCCTGCTGTGGCGGCTGCAGAAGCTGCCCCCGGAGCTTGGTGCGCAGCTTCTTCACAAAATAATTGATGGCATTTGTGGTCGAGCTTATCCTCTATACCAGGATTATGACAGTGTTTGGGACTCAGTAGAATGGGTGCATGTTCTAGAAGATG
Organism: Chinchilla lanigera; assembly: GCF_000276665.1. Lineage (NCBI taxonomy): Eukaryota > Metazoa > Chordata > Mammalia > Rodentia > Chinchillidae > Chinchilla > Chinchilla lanigera. The sequence goes on along the minus strand of NW_004955466.1, from coordinate 2,360,954 downwards.
TTACCAAGTTTTTCAAAGCCGTAGTTGGTAAAACATTTATTGGACGAAGAGACACTTCAACAGTTGAATCAATTGAGCTCATCTCATCAGGAATCTATCATGAAATGCTTGAAAAGTAGGAAAGATGGAATCAAGCAAGTTCTGTTAGGAGAAGTAGTTAATATTTCCTCTGCACAGCTACAAGATTTTGACTGGCAGCTAAAGCTTGCACTTTCTAGTGACAAGATTGCTACTTTACAAATGGCACTTTTAAGCCTTCATATAGATGTAAAAGAAAATGGTGAAGTAAAACCATATTCTGTTGAAATGAGTAAGGAGGAGCTGCAGAATCTCATGAATTCCTTGGAAGCAGCCAGTAATGTGCTCCTGCAGTTGAAATAACTGGAGATGATGAATACCAGCATTATCAGGTTTCTCTGCTATGATTGATACAGCAGCGTGAACACTGTGTTCGGAAACCCTGCAACATACTGACTGCTATGCCCAGCTGAGGAAGGAGCTGTGTTGAGATTAGAAAGATAAGAATCTATTAGTGTCTCTAAAGAACAGGAAATTACATGGTTGGAAGGAAATGCGTAAAATGAAAGTAAAAAAGCTATGGTAGCGGTTTATATTTTCACAATGACTCTTTTGTGTCCTTTATTAATATTTGAGAAATCTTTGTAAATAGTTTTATTGAAAGCTAAAAATAGTTTTTAAGGTAATGTAAACATACAAAGCACAAATGTATTGAATGTTGCTTAAAGAAATACGTGAATAGCAACAGCTTGTATTATGGGTATATAGTAAATTTGTGATATTTAAATAAGTTTGCAAAAGTATATATAAGCTACATATATAACTCAGGAGATTCTGTATCTTTTTCATTTCAAAGAAAAATATGTAAAATTTCTTAGAGAAAAGGTCTTCATCAGACATGAACAAGAAACAACTTTAAATATCTGAATAATTCTGAGTTTACGAATTGTAGACGCTAAAATCTAGAACACAGAAAAGGTTAAAGTGACATTATTACTTCTGTATTTCCGAGTCTGATTGGGAGACTATGCTCTGATAAAAGGAACAGATGTCATTTTATAGTGTGTACATTGTTACAAATATCGGGTAATACTCTATAGGTCCATTTTGGTTATAAATTTTTAATAATGAATTAAACACTTTTGGATGTTATGAAATTCATTGGAAGATAAACCATTTTTAAGAAGGATTCTGAAAAAAAAATTAATAAAATAAAAAAAGACAAAAAAAACTAAAAACTTGGGACAATATATTCTATACTTTTGAAAATTCTTCCAAATAAAGTTTTAATGGATGGATAGGGGAGGGGTGATGGGAGAAAGAAGAGATGTTCAAAGGATGTAAAGTTTCATTTATACAGGAGGAAAAAGTTTCAGTGTTTTTATTGGGAGGCATGGTGATTATAGTTAATAATTATGTGTTTCAAAATTGCTAAATTAGTAGATTTTAAATTTCTTACCCTAAAAATGTTAAGTATGTAAAGTGATGGATATGTACATTAACATGATCTAATCATTCCACAAAGTATACACATCACATTGTGTCCCATAAATATATGCAATTATTTTTGTCAATTAAAAACATAAAAAAAAATTAAAAACCCCACCAAAAACACCGTCACATATCTAATGGCCCATGAGTGTCTTGGTAGAAATTCATCATTTTAGTAATCATATATGATTTATATACTTTTCTGGTTGATTGTTAAGCTTTAGTAAAAATAAATAAATGAAAAAAAACAGAAACCAAAATTAAAAAACCTCAGCAGTTTTTTCAACCTGTTGTTAGCAATGTTAAAATGCAATATATTTTGATTAGTTTAGAAGAACAATTGATTGACATGAGGGAAGGTGGAAATTATGTGTTCAACAAAAATGTTTGGTAATTAATGGAAGACATTAAAAACAAAAATAGTGATTTAGGGGCTGGGGATTTAGCTCAGCGGCAAAAGCGCCTGCCTGGCAAGCACAAGGTCGTGAGTTCGGTTCCCGGTACCGGAGAAAAACGAAAAAAAAAAAAAAAAATAGTGATTTAGTTAAGTCAAACAAATTATGTATTTCCTTGTTGTTGTTTTTTTTAAAAATCTTTTTGAGACAGGTCTCCCTATGCAGTTCAGGGTGGCCCTGAGCTCACTTTGTAGTCCAGGCTAGTCTCAAACTTGCAATGATCCTCCTGCCTCAGCCTTCTGAGGGTTGGGATTACAGGTGTGCACCAACATACCTGGTCTTGGAGACCTCTCCACTTATCACTTGTGATCAAGCAAGCACTTATTTTTATTGGTAGCAGTAATTATTTATTCTAAAAGTCTAAGTCATTGTCATATACATTATAAACCAGCACTTAGATTGTATTATGTTTACCATGAATATTTCTCAGTTTCATCTCAGACTCTGTTTTCATTTCTGTCCAAGATTTTCTTTTTTCTTTATTTTCCCATAGTGAAAAAAAAATGTTCATTGGTATTATTTTCTCAGTGTCATTGTTGGCTGGGTATGGTGGCACACACCTGTAATCCCAGCACTCGGGAGGCTGAGGCAGGAGGATCATTGCGAGTTCGAGACCAGCCTGGGCTACAAAGTGAGCTCAAGGCCAGCTCACTTACTGCATAGCGAGACCCTGTCTCAAAAAGACAAAAAGAAAAACAAACAAACAAAAAAATAAATGCAATGGCTATCTTAGGGTAGTAAGGCTTAATTCTTTCCTAGGATAAACTGTTTCTGCAGCAAAGTTTTGAAATGATTTACTTTGAATGGTTTATGGTATTTCTACAATCAATTAAAAAAAATTTTGTTTTTAGATTACAGGTCCACCAGGTTGTGGTAAAACTCAATTTTGTATAATGATGAGTGTGCTGGCTACATTACCCACCAACATGGGAGGATTAGAAGGAGCTGTTGTGTACATTGACACAGAGTCGGCATTTAGTGCTGAACGGTACGATATTTTATTATTTCCATTATAATGTTTACTTTCATAATGTATAATGTGGAACGTTTACAAATTTCATTGATTTCTGCATTGATTGTTATCATTTCTTTCTGTTAGTTTCAGATTTGGATGGACATTGAGGTGAATCATTAGGTTATGCATTTGAGATCATGGTATTCTTTTCATGTATGCATTTATAGCTATAAACTTCCACCTTAGAAATGGTTTCATTACGTCCCATAAATTTCCATTGTCATTTGATTCTAGGAACCTTTTTCTTTCTTCCACGATCTGTTGATTATTCAACAATGTATTAATGTATTATTTATTTATTTATCTTTTTGAGACAGGGTCTCACTGTGCAGTTCAGGCTGGCCTTGAGCTCACTTTGTAGCCTAGGCTGGTTTCAAACTTGCAACTCACAACAATCCTCCTGCCTCAACCTCCCAAGTGCTGGGATTACAGGCATGTGCCACCATGCCTGGCTTTAATGTATTATTTAATCTCCATGTATTTGTGTAGTTTCTGTGGCTTCTTTTGCCTTGTACCTTTATTACGCTATGATCTGATAGTATGCAGAGGATTACTTCAATTTTTATGTTTAGGCATGCTTTATGGCTTAACATATAATCTATTTTGGAACATGTCCCATATGCTGTTGAGAAAGGAAAAGCTGGGCATGGTGGTGCACGCCCGTAATCCCAGCACTTGGGAGGCAGAGGCAGGAGGATTGTTGCAAGTTGCAAGTTTGAGACCAGCCTGGGCTACAAAGTGAGCTCAAGGCCAGCCTAAACTACATACCCAGACCCTGTCTCAAAAGGACCAAAAAAAAAAAAAATTCCAATGACTAGCTGGGTGTGGTGGCATATGCCAGTAATCCCAGTACTTGGGAGGCTGAGGCAGGATGATTGGAGTTCAAGGCCAGCCTTAACTGCATAGCGAAACCCTATCTCAAAAAAATAAATAAAAAGCCAATGACTAGTTGGGTGGTGTGGTGCATGCCTATAATCACAGTGGCTCCAGAGACTGAGGCAGGAGGAGTACAAGTTTGTGTTCAGCCTGGGCAATTTAGTGACTTAGCAAGACCTGTGCAAGAAAGGAAAATAAAACACTGGGTTTGTAGTTTAGCATCAAAGGTCCTAGGTTCAATCTCCAGTATAAAAAACAAACAAACTCAATGGCTAGCCTTCAACTAACACACTGCACAGTCACTAGGTAGGTGTTAAATAGTCAAGTAAGTAATAAATAGCTAATGCACAGATCTTTCAAAATGGCTTGTGAGGAATTTGGTTAAAGAATTCAAGGGTAAGGTTATTCTGATAACAACAGTTCAGTTTACTGTAATGGATCTCTATTTTCTTTTTCCCCACGTAGAAATTTGCCTTTAGGATATCTTTTTAAGGAATACGCTGTGGTATGATTCTGTTGTTGTCAGTGTTGTGGTTCAGAGCAGTTTAAAAGCCGTATCTGAAAACTGAGTGATAGCCAACATAAATAGAGTTAACAAGTGACTAGTTTTTTGCATTTTCCAGATTGATTTGTGGAGATTTTTGTTGGTGTTTCTTTGCATGTAGCCTCAATACTTACTTTTTGATCCTTTATATTTATTTATTTATTTATTTCTCTTTCATCTTTCTTAGCTTTGTGCTTATTAGTACTTACATCAGAGTCAGGTTGGAAAATGAAGAGGTAAAATTTTAGTTGCTTGAAGGAATTGTTACATAATTTCCAAGGAGTGCTTATGAGAGTCATTTGGGAAGGGGGGTTTGTTGTTTTTGTTTCCTTCTCCAAAAGGGTTGAAATGTGGGGTCTTTTGGCTTCCATGTAGAATGCACTGAGGTCTGGTAATAGGGTCAGTTGGAGTGAAAAGTTTCAGTGTTTTTGGTATTGCTCCCTTCTAGAGTCGGGTAGGGTGGGCCTTAGAATGGAGCTGACTCCGTAGTGCATGGTCACGTTTCATTTATTCTGTTATAGGACTGTTTGACCCTTATTGGGAGTTCTCCAACAGAGAAGACTGGCTAATTAGGCAAGTTTTCTCCCACAAGTAACTGAACACTCAAAGAACAGTGGTTTAAACAAAAACATTTTATTTTTCTTCAGATAACAGGACCTGGGTCAGCTGTGCAGTGATGACAGAACTGTGACCTGTACATTAACAGGCATACTTAACCATTCCGTGCTTAAGTCAATCGGGAGAGAAGGGCCAGTTATACCTTTTAGAAGGAAAGCATACTTTCTTTTTCAGAATATCCATCTCTTACTACCAAGAGCTGCTTTTCATTTTCTTCCTATTCTCTCTGCAGTTCTTTTGTTGATTTCTCACTGTACCACCCGTATGTATAAGAGCAGATGGGAATGTGAGGGGAAAAGACTGTTGTAAAAATCCTGATGAGCTGGGTGTGGTGGCACATGCCTATAATCCCAGCACTTGGGAGGCTGAGGCAGGAGGATCGTTGTGAGTTTGAGACCAGCCTAGGCTATGAAGTGAATTGAAGGCCAGCCTGAACTGCGTAGTGAGACCCTGTCTCCAAAAAAAAAAAAAAAAAATCCTGATGAGCTGCCTTTTGCCTGAATAAAATTGTCCTCTCAAAAAAAAAAAAAAATTGTCTCCTCATGACAAGCACAGAGTGGAAGTGGACATTGGGTTGGTCCTTCACAGATGCCTGCTGTTGCTCAGATAGCTTCTGGGCGTGGAGAAGATACAGAAGAGGGAAGAATGAGACTCAGAAAGGATTATGTTTTGCAGCATCTTCTCCATTTTGTGCTTATGAAGTAAGCTTTCTGCTCAGTAGAAATGAGAAAGCGTTGGAAGGGTTACTACGAGGAAGGATTGAAGAATTGACATATAGGGAACTTAGGGTTAAGGGATAAAAATGAAAGACCGTTTCTAGATATGTTTCTATCAAGAAGGAGGAAATGGGATCAAGCCCCAGTATCCAAAAAGAAAGAAAAAAAAAAGGGTTGGGGTAGAAAATAGAGGAAGAATAAATAAGAAATACTTGAGTTTAAAATGTATTAAAAGAGTATGGTGGCACATGCCTGTAAATCTCAGCACTCGGCCAGCCTGGGGTAGATAAGTGAGTTCAAGGCCATCCTGAATTACGTAATGATACCTTGTCTCAAAGAAAAAAAAAGCATTAAGAATAATAAAAAGAAAAAGCAAAACTCTGTAGATCAGTTACTTAAAAGCACTTGAAAAATTAGTTGTATTTAAAAGCAGTGTACTAACTAGTTTTTTTGAACTTTTCTTTCAGAAGATAAAAAATAGTATGCTAACCATGATTATGTATTGTTGACTGCAGTTGTATTTGCAGACTGTTTTAACAATTAGATAATAGTGTATTGTTGGCCTAACCCCTGAGGTACATAGGACTGCCTTGAGGAGAGAATGCTGAGGTCTGTTTTAGCCAGACTGGTGAGGCATAGTTATAATCCCAGTGCTCTGGGAGTCTGAGGCAGGAGGACTGCGAGTTTGAGCCCAGTGAATTTAGTGAATTTATGAGGCCATATCTCAAAAAAAGGCTGAGATGTAGCTCAGTGTGGAGGTCATGGGTTCAATCTCCAGCCCCCCACAAGGTCTGTTTTTATTTGTCTTATCTATTGGACTTGCTTAAAATCTAATATAGTCTTAGGTACCACCATATGCTTACATAAACCTTGAGAATATGGGTAAATAAATGGATTCAGTGATCCATTCCCATATGTGCTACCTACTGGAATTTTTTTTTTTTTTTTTTTTTTTTTTTTTTTTTTTTTTTTTTTT